>NC_090797.1:10552500-10852500 GCF_040054535.1 Antennarius striatus
ATGCCCACCTGTGACTGAAGACATGCCTCACCCACAGAGACTGAAATCAAAAGCATAATATTAACTTCTTGGCTTCACATTGATGTTTTGAAAATAAATCATTACCATTTAAATTTTGAAACACTGCTTCAATGATCCTGAGCAGCTGCAACAATTAGGAGCTTCTTCAGAGCTTCCTCAGAACATGCTTGGATACGGCACCGAATAAGACTTTTTTTTGGTACAGGAAGAATGGATTATTTATTTATTTGTTTGTTTGTTTGTTTGTTGTGGTTGTTGCAAATAATACTATGTACTTTTTAGTGTTAAAGTAGCCTTCAATCTAATATAAGGCCCTGTTTTTTAAAATATTTTAAGAGTACTGAAAATATTTTGAAATTCCCACAAAGAAATCCTAGAATGATGATGATGAATGAGATCTTGGCCACAATTTATGCTTTAATTGAAGGGATGATTGACTTCACACACATCTACAAAATTGCACAAATCAAGTTAAAGTAGAAATTTAGAAAATTAAGGTGAACATGACACAATTACTTATAGTCTGATTTCTAAGATGCAGATTAAGGTAGAGATGTTTCAGGATTGTAATAAATAAAAAACTCCCTGCAGCGATAACTCGAGATGCTTCTCCTTTCTCCAAAAATATGTACTGGTATTCACTGACTTTTTTCTTCCTTCTGAAAAAAACCCCAAATGCATCTCTCCCTCTTTTCTAATCATTTCTGTACATTCCTTAATGGAAGGTAATGAAGTTTTGGAAAGGTGGACAATACTGAGCAAATAAAAACAGCACCCCTTTTATGTAAAACAAAGGAATTTTACTGATAAAAAAAGATGTAAAACTTTTTTTTCACATCTTTAACTCATTTTCTTCATTTTTTTATATCTCCAGAACCTGAACAGCCACTAGTTTTTCACAATCAGATGCATTTGCTGCAGAAGCACTTTAAACACCACAATATCAAAATGTCTGATTAACCTCTTCCTCTCTACAAAAAGAGACTTCAACTGCTGGGTGACAGCAGAGCATCTCCATTACGCCGTTGATGAGAAATAAAACAGCTTTTACCACAAAGCAAATCAGGCTTTGGTGCTGAAGCTGTGTGAGTGACACTGATCTCTCTGTGCAAGTGTGTGTGCACGCCTGATCTTCATCCGTCCATCTATCCATCCATCCATTTACTCTAAGCTCTTAAGCAACTCCGCTGTTAAAAAGTCTCCTAAAACTCTAAGCCAAGAGCAATAACATGAGCGGCAGGAGGATAACGTTGATGCAGTGTCAGACGTACACAACCGACACCCAGTGTTACTCTCGTGTTAACAAAACCCATCAGGGTCTGTCTGTCCATCTGAAGGCACGCGCTAATCTGTTTTAATCACAAGCTCTTATTTACAAAAAAAAATAAAATACTTTTTTTATTAATGCAGTCGATGGGGGGTGGGTTGGAAGGGGGTAAGGGAGGGGGTTGCAGGGGGATAGTGGTGATAGCGGTGATGGTGGTTTTGTGATTAAATGATGCCATCCTTGTGTTGGTGGATTAGGATGGGCATGGAAATAGATTAGTTCTGCAGTGGTTTTTCATCATGATTGGCAGGCCTCCAGAAGCTCACTCCTCACTCTCCCTGAGTCTGAAGCAGAGCTGAGATCCATGGTTTTGTAAGCTGCTAGCACCACCCGCTGGTAAGGAGAGACACACTGATAATACTCCCCCTTTCTGTGGAATGCTCCTTAAAAATCAACACGTCTAAGCATAAGCGGTCATCATACCATGGATAATAAAAGAGCAATCATAAGTTTCAGATACTCTAGAAATTACATTCCTGTTTTTCAGATTTAGTGCTCATGGCCCATGTATGAATCCCAGGGAAGTGTTTGGAATTGATAGTTCATATGCAAATTAGACCTAGACAATAAATAAATAAATAGGTTTTGCATGTGCAGATTTAAGAGAGATCACATCACGGTAAAAACTGTATTTTTTTTTTTTTGTGCAAATTGTTAAGCCTTTCAAACTAAACATAAACTTGAGCTTCATATTGGCTTTTCAAAATAATATAACAGAGAAGATACTCATCTTTGCCAAGGAACATGCATGACAGATAGCAAGCAAGATTTTTCTCAGTGGACATTCCAGATAAAATCTAACTTCTGTGGAATGTCTAACATTAGGTGTCTCTGCTGCTGACGCACCTTTGAACAGTGGTTCCTCACTGAGACACTTCCTTGTGGTATTCCACACATCTGAATGTGAAATTTTAGATCACCAGACAGAAATAAGTCTGTCTTTCATTACCTTTCATTTATTTTCTTCTTTCTGCAGAAATGTTTGAAGTTCTGCAAAGGCAACCAACCGCCCTTTTAACGGATGTAAAGCCAAACACAAATCAATCAAGACACGCACAGGAAACACACACTTTTTGATTCTTAATGGATGAACAAAAACCACCGATATCATCTGATGACCGGTGGGCTCTGCAGACACACTGCCTCCAACTGAAGGAGAGAAGGAAGGGTAAAGAAAAGACAAATAGAAGGCAAAGTGGACTGGAGAAGAGGCGAAGGACTACAACAGCAATGATGACAAAAACACAAAGTGGCTCCGAGTTCATTAATTAGAATTTCAAATTGGACAAACTCAAGATGACAGTGTTGCGCTTGTCAAATCAGATCATGCCCCGGCGGGGTGAGACAGAGGAGCGGGAGGGAAGGGGGCACACTGCTCTGAGCCAAAGAACTCTTAATAGCTGAATGGGTGCCATGTCTCTCTCTCTCTCTCTCTCTCTCTCTCTCTCTCTCTCTCTCTCTCTCTCTCTCTCTCTCTCTCTCTCTCTCTCTCTCTCTCTCTCTCTCTCTCTCTCTCTCTCTCTCTCTCTCTCTCTCTCTCTCCATTTCCTCTGATTACAACTGTCTCCCCTCTGTCCCCACTTGAATGTCACGGCTGCCTTAACAAGAAGTGACAATTAAAACATCATCGCCATCTCAATGCTGAATGAGAAGGGCCTGCTGGGGTCCCTGGTTTCCGGACGCTTGTGTTTAACTGATAGAACAAAACAACCATGAATCATATGTAAACATTATCAGAGCTTAAAAAATAATTGGGGATTGTCTGAAATTGTCTAAAACTTAATGTTGGGGGTATGAGAAAGAAAAGAAACTCAGAGTTATTTATTTCCCTCAGCTGTAACAAAGCAGTTTTAAACTGTTTGATCATGCTGCATTATAAAAATCACACATTCAATGTGGAAAAATATGCAAATTGACCAGACAATTATAGGATGCACGCATTTGAGTCCCCAACAAAACACGTGAAATTACAAATTAAAGGACAACTCGGAAAGACAAACAACACTCAGTCTCACATTAACACCTGCAGTCAAGTCAGAGTCATGTCTTCATCTATTTACAATAGTTTTTGATGCTGGCAGGAAGAACCACGAGGGAACCCACACAGACACTTACAGACATTTAATCTATTATAATGTCAATAGAATTAAAATGTTTAGCAAACATGGTTAGATGTTCGGAGTTGAACCTCTGAGTATGACGCTTCCATCAGTCCACACCGTCAGAATGACTTTACAGCCTTATTGTTGATTCGATTAAAAGTGAAGATAACAGGCCTACCATAAAATGGAAATGTTTCAAAGGAGCCGATTCAAACAAAGCCCTAAAAAAACATTCACTTTCATCTGTTTGGGTTAAATAGATGCTGCTGTCAGGATCCCGGAGGGTGAGATGGAGCTCTGAGCCAGAGGGGCGAATTAATAGCTAATTATTATTGAACAAACTGCTGTAAGCCTTTAATGACAAGGGAGAAACAAACAATAGCGTGTGTGTGTGTGTGTGTGTGTGTGTGTGTGTGTGTGTGTGTGTGTGTGTGTGTGTGCGTGCGTGCGTTGTGGGTGTGCCAAACAGCCAAGGGCTCTGTGATTTATAGCTTAGTGTTATAACTCCATTTTGCTGAAGGCTCTGGTTCCGTTCCAGGTTCTGTGGGTTTTTGGGTAACAGGGGAAACTCTCCTCCGTGTCGCTGCAGACTGAGGAAGAATCTACGCCGAAATTCAAGTCCTTAAAGTTTGTGAAAGCTCGGCACAGAAAGCAGAGGCTTTAGCAAAACACGGGTAACATAAAAATGGCATATTATAGCTTCACAGCAAAAGACTGGAATAAAGTTAAGGTTGTACAACTGCCAACATTTCCTCTTTGCTATTTTCTGTTCTTTAATCCGAACCCTAACCACTGAATTAACAAGAGGCTGAAGAAAAGTGTTTCGGGGTTTTTTTTTAACCTATGAAATATTGAGATGTTCTGGTTATCACACCCAGGAAAAGGGTCTTCAGTCATTCTACAATCCTGATTAAAGCTGCAGTCAAATAGAACTCTATCCCGACAAATATTGAAACAAACACAAACAGTTTACTATTTACACTCAGCAGTGACTCCACCAAACATCTTCTGCTGCTACCTGTTGTCATCTCACTCAGTCGGCCTTTGTGTGTCTGCTTATACTCTCGTATTGTTGTTGATCTGCATCAGATCAGACCTTTATGTCTGCCTGTCTACTTTACATGTTTTCCACAGGTTCTACGTAGTGTAATGTCTGGTTACGTTAGTATAGTGCAGTCTTTTCCTTTGCTTGTGTTGCCTCATTCATCTCTGTTTGCATGTTTTAATTAGTGTTTTTGACAATGTAGGTCTACTTCCGTTCTACAGGATTGCAACTACTGAATCCCTTTGTAGCTGCCTTATGCACGTGATTTCAAATAGAACTCACAGGAACGCTATGTTTCTTACATCTTATTGGAACATTTCTTACATGTTTTCTCTAAGTCACAGCTGAATCCAGAATGCTGGTTGGAGCAACAGTCACGCCATAATAGCAACTGAGCTGTAAACTATTGTGCAGTATTGCATTAGACAGTAGCCTAATTTTTTTAACTGCTGTGAGAGATAAGAGTTGGTGACTAAATTAAGAATAAGAGGAGGTAAGTTAAAGTCTTGCAGTAGTGATAGTTTACTTTTTTTTGGTTGTTATTTTATTGATACGTGTATGTGTGTGTGTGTCTGTGTGTGTGTGTGTGTTCTGAATGCACGTCCGCACTGTAAGAGAATAGAGGTCATGAAAAAGTTGCTTCTCCTCCAAAGGCCTCACATCACGTCACCAAAGCTCCAAAGTTCTCTCGCCCAATGCTGCTTTAATTATGAGCAAAACACAAAATCAAAAAAAAAAAAAATGAAATCAAATATCCGTAAGCAAATCTGCAAACTCGGAACACAACAGAGAAAAGAAACTATAATGAAAATCAAAACAAAATGTTCCCCAATCCACGACAGCCGCGGAGACAAATCCAATTATTTGTGTCTCATGTTGCAAATTTGTTCTAATGGTCGAAGTGAGAAAGTAAATAAACGCCTGCGAACGGAAAACAAAAGAATGTGATTTCTAATTAACTTGAAAGAGGAACAGCAGGGCGACTTAGTAAACCCATCTTTCATCTGCTGCCTCAGACCACTCGTTTGTTTGTTGCACAATGTTGTCTTCAAGAGTGGAGGGAGGAGTGTATGTGTGCGTGTGTGTGTGTGTGTTTGGTGGTGGTGGTGGGGGGTTGGGTAACACTGCAATGCTTCCTTCCAAATGAAATGTCAACAGATTTAACAACGCCGCAGAAGGAGCGCAGCGTTTTCCAGCGTTTTGTCGATTTTATTGTTCATTAAGCCTTCCTGCCCTCCTCGCACGCCACCATCCAAATCTTCCCTGTCCTCCTCTCCTACTTGTTCGAGGCTTCATTTGCAGCATCCTGGCTTTGAAGATCACAAAAGGCTGAGGCAATAATTGGATTTGTGCAATTACAAGCATGCTTAATGAGAGAATTCAGGAGTTTCTCTTCCTCCTATCTCTGGCTTTACAAACTCTGTCATTATGCCCCAGCAGATGGTTTTCTCTGAAGTACTCTGGACCAAAGGAGATGTTATCATGTGGTCGACACATTTGTAACACCCACCACATGTCCGTACGAGGCCCGGGTGATGGAGGGAGAGATAAAAATCAGCAGTTAAAGTCACATCACATTTAGAGGACATTTAGGAGATCAGGACTGGGTCATCATCAGTTAGATGAACACACATCCTTCAGGGAATCCAGTTTAAAACCAGTCAAGGGTTGTGATTCATAACCAGGTTGTTACTGAACCAACGACATAACCTTTAATTGTAGGTCAGGCAGACTGCTCATAAACATTTTGTTTGACTCGATGCAGGAATTTAAAATGACAACTTTAATGTAGTTTGTTCACATTTAAGCAGTTTGGATTTAAATTGCTGCCTACATTAATGTTACAAAGTGTTATCAGCTATACAGCGTCAAACATACTCCAGAAAACATCCCCTGGGGTTATTGCATCATCATAAATGACACAGATTCTTAGACGGTAATGCTGATATGCAGAATCTTGCTGCCAATTGAGGTGTAGCTATTTGAAGTATTCTAATACTGCAGAAAGAACTGGTGAAGAAATTGCGACCAATGTATGTGAGTAGAAATCGAAAATATGTTTTGATTCACTTTTATTCAAAGTGCCAGAAAATGTTAGCATCTGAAATGTCTAATTTGACAAGACGGTCTTTTTTTTTTCTGTTCATGTTTAAAACTGTATTGTATTTAATGAATGCATTATTATTATTATTTTTATATGTGGAATAAAGGAAATGTGGGCGGCACGGTGGCGCAGTGGATAGCGCTGTCGCCGCACAGCAAGGCGGTTACAGGTTCAAGTCCCGCTCTGTGCAGAGTTTGCATGTTCTCCCCGTGGGTTCTCTTCGGGTTCTCCGGCTTCCTCCCACCTCCAAAAACATGCGCTAATTGGCAGGTCCCAAATTGACTATAGGAACGAGTGTGTGTGTATCAGGTACGTTAGAACTTCAAATGCTTCCTTCATATTCACTGCTGAGATGGCCCATGTCCTTATCTGCAATGCTGAATGAGTCTAGGAAGTAGAAGCTGGGAGATGATTTGGGTTTGTTTGTTATCAGTGTAGATCAAAACTTTTGGTGAGCAGGGAACTGGTTTCCCTAAGGAAGCTTCTGTCGTAGTTTTTAATGCTGTGATTTGATCCTTGACTAGAGAGAGGATACCTATGACATTAAAAGTAACTTAAAATCACACTGTCTCTTATTCCCTTTTTATTATAAAACAGATGTTCGGCTCGTTTTTTGTGATATATTATTGAGATAGGATCTTAACTATGTGGAAGCAAACAACTACGCGCCAGATTAATGCTCCTACCCCTTCTTATAATAGACTCATTCCACCGCACAATAAAAGAAAGTCATCCATACACAACAGGCTCATTAGCACCAATCAGGCCTCCAGCTAAGAACATCATGAATCTGTTTAAACCTGCAGCGCCGCGTAGAACGAGCAGGCCGCGTACGATAACGATATTAGCAAGTCATTACTCATTACCTAATAAGATATTTTACTTATCATGTAGTTACAGGCGAGATAGTGCAAAGACAAATGGGGTTTAGCTTCTAAAATAAGCATTTAGTGCTTTTATCTCATTGAGTTAACCTCTCAGATAGCAGCACGTAACACAATTACAGAGAGGAGTGAGCGTTTAAGGGGATATTTGTCTTTGTTAGGTCTTTCCTTTCATCGACTATATTTTCAATTGAGTCAACACTTCTATTTAGTTGTATACACATGAAAGATGTGTACACTAATGAGGCTGACATGTGACAAAATGCACATGCTCCAGGCATTGTCATTTGTTGGCTGCTGTTTTACTCCCCCCCCCCCCCCCCCCACAATCACATCACAGAACTCTTTATTCAAAGTAACCAATTACTTCAGTCCTGAGAATGACAGAAGAGTAAATGACACAGATGCTCAACCAGCTGTTACCAACCTAGGGAAGACATCTGTGCGTGTGTGTGTGCGTGTGCGTGTGTGTGTGTGTGTGTGTGTGTGTGTGTGTGTGTGCGCTCGCACGCACCCACTGACCATTAAATCTTAGAGTTCTTTTGCGATTCAGTCAGCTTTTTATCCTGACAGGGGATGTTTAATTCCGTAAAAACACAAATAAATTAAATAGATATTTAAAATTTTTAGCAAAGAAAATAAAAAAATGTGTGACTTGATGTCTCACTTGCTGGAGGTTGTATAGTTTTGCTGCTGTGACATTGTGGTTGAGGTTCAAAGCACACTTTGTATCTCTATCATGAGTGTTAACAATGCTTGAATTTTTGTGCAACTTGATATTGAACGAGTTATCTCTGTACAAAGTCATCAAATCAAACCAATGTTTAGAAATAAGAGATTTTCCACAACTGTAAGAAAAAAATGAATGTAAATATACATTGATTGGCTTTATGTATGTCAATGTCATTCTAAAAATTGCAATATAATGTGGGTTAAATTGCACATGATTAATGCAGTCTACGGAAATACTATTATTTCACAAGTATGTACTATTGGCTCAATGAAAAGGACGCACTGACATGTTTATCTGTTTGTCACAGAAAAGAGGCGTTAATATCCGTCTGTATGTCACTGGTTCATCTACTTCTCTTTTAAAACTGGTGGTCAGAAGTTTGACTTTAAAGGTGTGGATCTCACAAGTGTTTTCATCAATTTGAATTATTGATTTGGGGTTTTTTTTTTGCCAATTTGAGAGTACTGTAACTGCATTGTGCTGTTATTCCAGTTGTGCAGGGCCAGCTGTGACTCAGGAGGCAGAACGATCACCTACTTATTAAAGAGGCAGCTGCTGCTGGTAAATTAATGAAAATTTATAATGTTAGGTTAAACAGTTTACCTGCATCCTCATTGATCCAGTGCAGGAAGATGTTCATGTCTCCAACAGCCAGAGCACCTGATGACACCCATGAGCCCACGCATCATATTTGGCCGCAATGCTACATCCATAGTTATTGGATTTAGAATATAGTTTGTTGCATGCAACGAACTACACTTTGCGGAGTTGAGCATGTGTTTCCTGCTTAGCCTGGGTCTCAAGAGACGCAGTCGATGGTCTGCGCCACAGAACACCTTCAAACCCTCGAACAGCTATTCAAAAGGGAGAAGCAGAATAGAATAAAAGGAACCAAGGACTAGAGTATTACATAAAATTGCTAGACCACATCAATACTTGAACAAGCGCGGCATTGAGATTGTCAAGAACCTTAGGGCTTTATAACTGACAAATTCAAAATAGGAACTAAAATGAACAGTCTTTATGCAGCTCTCAGAAAGTGCAGATAACTTTTCCCATTATGTTATTGTGACTAAAAGCAGCAGTCAAAAAGAAGGTTTAGAAACTCATCATGTAACATCATTATTTGTTTAGTCAAGAAAAACAATATTTCAGTGATGTGTGTTTCCTCCCTGATTTATTTCAGTAACTACAGACAGAAAAACAATTCCAGTTTGTGTCAATATTAACTGTTTGTTGGTTCACATCAGTGAATATTAAATGATCTGGAACGTTACTGGCGGTGAAATTAAACTTGTGACGTGTGCTGGATCTCATGGGGACGGCACGTCATTGACCGCAACATCCATGAGGCCCCCTGCCCCCCAATGGTGATGGATCATCATCCATGTAAAGAATCTAATGGAATTAACTGTGCTCTACGGCTCCAAGATCTCTGCTGAAATGATCTAATTTTAATGCATGTGTGTCTCCCCCAACTGTTGGCCCCTAAATACGAAGGAAATCACCAAGAAAAAGAAATCGGAATAAACATGTCATGAGAATAATGTGTTGTTTTCCTATTAAACTAAAACCACTCTGCCACAGTTATGTTTTTATTATTAAAGTAACACATCTCCTCCTGTTCCGCCATCCAGTGTGTTATCTGTTCCAGTTGGCTTGGATTACGAGCTCTTCTTCCCCCTCCTACTGATGCAGAAGGTTACTTGTGCCATAATCCCAGATTACAGTACTGGAAAGTGTTGAGTGACTACAGAGCAACATGTGAAAGTGTTCAGAACAATGCTTATCTCCTACTTCATGTCCATCTCTGATCATATTTGATTCATTTTCTTCAAGTAATCCTTTCTGCTTCTACACATGTATGCCCTCCAAACTTGAGCCAGTGCTCATCCTGCAGGGTATGTGTCTGTGTGAGTGTTTGTGTGTGTACAAATGTCTCTAATCTCTACCTGAGCCTGCTGTCTACTGCTCAGGCCTCAGGGTCAGAAAACAAGCAAAGCTCCAGCTACTTAGCGTGAGCTGGGAAAGTGGATTCTGCTGAGCAGTCTGCACCAGACGGCGGAGGAGGACGGCAGACTCTGCTCGTGACCTTATCCTCCAAAATGGCGGCAAAGTGGACAAACAGAGAGCAGAATCAAACACCTTGGGAAAGACTTTTGAAAGCGTATGGATTTAGCACATGTTATTAATTATTTTTTAAGTGTTTTTATTATCAGAACACAGTTGAATGAATACGGAACTGAAGGCCATTCATTGGTGATCATAACAAACATGAGGACAAGAAGCAGAGCTGGAATATCCTCAGTGTGGGGCAGCAGGAGGGATTTGTGAATTTCAGAAAAAGCAAGGAATCATCAAAATGCTGCATCTGGATCAGCGATTGAGGGTAGGTGACATTTTATGACAGTTCCATCTAAACACATGCCTGTGGGAACTTCATGAACAAACTTAAATGATGTACTTGTAGAATTTAGCTGATTCCTGGCAGAAAAAAATCAATTACTAGATCAAACTCTGATCATAAAATCTCCTTTATGTGTGCTCTGTTCTTCAGAGACAAACTAACAGTTCATGAATCAATAACTAGAAATATTTCATGTAGGATGTTACAAGAGGGGAATGTTCTGTAGGACAGAAAAAAAAGTTCCAACAACAGGTTGGAACAGGTTATCCTGCAGCACATGTACTGTGAGTCAGAACAACATGCAGATAGATAGATAGATAGATAGATAGATAGATAGATAGATAGATAGATAGATAGATAGATAGATAGATAGATAGATAGATAGATAGATAGATAGATAGATAGATAGATAGATAGATACATACATACATACATACATACATACATACATACATACATACATACATACATACATACATACATACATACATACATAGATACATAGATACATAGATACATAGATAGATAAAGTTACTCATATTGATGATTCATCATTATTGATAAATGAAGGTGCTATGAAGGAAAGTGTAGCTTTTGGTTGGCTTGTTGATTATTTATTATCTGTTTTAGAACATTTACGAGTCAGTATATCAATATATTATTATTAATTCTTAGATCAAACAGAACTTTAAATTGTACAATAATACCGGGTAGTTCCTGATTTTGACCACAGGGAGGCGGTGTTAGAGCATTTTTAGAGTCAGGAGCCTCGAACACCGTACTCCGTGTTGTGCGCGTGCTCGTCTGGTGCGACACGTGACCAAATATTCGGTCGTGGATATTTCCCACACTCGTGGTTTTATAAGGTAAAGAAAATGAAGTCAATACGGATTCAAACATTTCTGAGGGACTAAAACAGAAGGTTGGTTATTTCATTGCTTAACACAATTCTGCGTTCGAGTCTCGTACAAGGGATAAAATTCTTGTTTGAATGTTAAATCAATTTATGAATTAGATTTGTTTTCTTTTATTTTTTCAAATTGTTTCATTTTCCTCGTTTATACGGAAAGCAAGTTAATTTTGACGGTTTTATTTTCAATCTGAACCTTTGGGAGTTATTTTAGTCTTGAAAACCTGTTGAAGTGATTGGCTCGTTTGCGCACCTGTAGCCTGGAGGGTGTGAGTCTTTGAATCTGAACATATTTGATTGTCTTCTGTGAAGAGAAGCCAAACTTGGACTTTTTGGTGGTTGGATTGCATGTATGATGAATTAAATCGAATATTATATCATACAAATATTTATTTTGCACGTTTTTAACATGTTACTGTGATTTAGGATTTTTTTATATATATATATATCCAATTCAAATATTGGCCTAAAGTTTTTTGTTTGTTTTTTTGAGCTGAACTGAAGAGTTGAATCATGGAACAAAGAGGGGGAAACAGACCTGTGCAGACCAGTTACCCAATATATTATGGTATCTGTTTTTGTTTTGTACATTGTTAAAATTGTATTCTAATCATCTTTTCTGTCTCCCTCTTAGACTTCAGCCTCACCTCTTGTCAGGAAACCAGCATTGCAGCCCTGCCGCCAGCAGTATGGAGTTCTGCTCGCCCCACTCCAATCGTCGTCACAATCCCGTGGACAGCATTTGCCGCAAGCTGCAGACCATTCAGTGGCGTGGTGACCTGGAGCCTAATTCACCATTCCAGATTCCCAAACTGTCTTCTAGCAGTTACGACAGCCCTCAGTGTGGCCTCAGGAACAACCTGGAAGCCATCCTGAAAAAGGGGACTGTCCAGAGAGACAACGGGGAGAGGGCGAAGGAGCGAGCGAGAGGAAAGGGGAAAACGATGGGAATGCCGGGCTCTGCAGAGAGGGGTAGCCTGGGTCCTTCTGCTCATATATCTACCCCCTTTACCCCAGCATTCAATCCATCCACGCCAGCTAATGTCACCTACACCATCACTAGCACCCTGGGAGAGAGGAGAGGGGCAGATGGAAGTGATCTGAGACAAGGCAAGACATGGCAAAGGTGTTGTTCGACACCCACAAGACAGTCCAAAGAATCCCCTTACTTTACATTCACACGAGGACCTCAGTCTGTCCAGGCTGAGAATGAGAGACCAAGCAGGAGCCCCCATCTGAGTCGTACATTCACTCCAAACCAGGAGACGCTCTCCTACAACCTCAACTTCAGCTCGGCCGACACGGGGAACTCCGAGTGCGAGCTGCCCTACCCAGCTCTGGTTGTGAAAAGACTGTCAATGGGAGATGGAGGTAGGAGCTGCTGCCGGTCAGATGCATCAAACACAACAGGAGGGTCTTTTTGGTGTGGAGGTGAACCCTCTAGAATACGTTTGCAAATGTGTTTTGTTTTGTGTGTGTTTTTTGTTTTTTTTTCTGCATGAAATGCTTGAAATTCAGGTTCCTGGCCAGGGGTGTCAAGATCTAGAAAGTGCTAGAAAGGGGTTTCTATCTTTTCTGTCTCTTAAATCAAACAATATGATTAATTTGTTTGTGTGATCCAGATTATTAAACAGAGCCACCTCTCACCACACGGTGTCCCAGCACAGAGTCCGAATCACAAGGGGTAAAAGAGGCTCAACAGCCCTCTGGTGGTTTCTATCCCTTAGTCACTCAGGGAGATTGTCACTTTTTGTGAGTTTGCCACAAAAAGTGGCAAACTCACTAAGGCTTAGTGAGTTTGCCACTTTTTAAGTAGTGAATGATGGACCATAATACAGTCACATTTGCTGCTGTGCCTGAAGGGAAATGTGTCATGTGCTCTCTTTGCCACACAAATCACACTCTTTTTGGTGTGGGTGTGTTTGCTGTATATTCATGCTCAGGATCCTCGATGGCTTCTGAAAACAGGAAAGAAAATATGGCTGAAATCAGTCTCATCTGCGAGGAGAATCTGCTGGATACCATCTTCCACGCCTGCGACACTCAACGTCGAGGTATGACCACACAAACGCTCTTGATCACACGTTAATTCCTCCAGGTTTCTGATGTGCTGCCACCAAATAAAGAGAATGTGTTTTTTTTGTGTGTTTTTCTGGGAGTTCCTTCAGCAAAATGACCATATGCAACCACAAGTTATGGAATATTTACAAAAATACAACAGGTGTCTATCCATCTGTATGCAATGCATTATGGTCTGTTCACATCTCAAGAACTGCCAAACAGGATAGAGTGAAATTTCCTTCATGCTTTGTCATTGCACCAGAGATGTGTCTCAAAATTTTGTTATTTTTGGAATTTAGTTATATATTCAGAGGGTTTTTTTCTATTATTCCGCTGTTATTACCTCAGAACAAAATTATTTTTACAGCAGCAGTGACATCTGCGTCCTTGGATACAAAATGTATATATTTTTTTAGTTGTGCATAAAAAGAAATCCACAATTTTTGAAGGTCATCAAAAGAAAAGAGTCGGTCCTGATTCTGTCACTATGGTTTTCTGCTTTTGCTGAAAATGGAGTAATGTAGAAATGTGTGTACCACACAAACAATGTCAATCATCCCAGTCTGATGCAGGTGTTTTGTTTTTTTACGTCAGTCTGTGTTTCTGCCATTGCAGGTAAAGTATTTGTGTCTCACATTGTGGACTACCTGCGCCACACTACCAGTCGCAGCTCAGAGGACAGCGGATTGGAGGAACTCTGCAACATGCTGGATCCAGAACACAAAGATGTCTCCATCGACCTGGACACGTATCACGCCGTCATGAGGGAGTGGATTGACGACTGTCGTAACAATGGGTACTAAAATTCAGATGTAAAAATGAGGGACTTTATTCTGAAATGGTGCTACATTATACCCGTGATCCTTCATTTAAAAATAAAAGTATTTAGGGTTTGGAAATTCTTGTGAGATTTCGATTGGGAGTCAAAGAGAGAGAAAAGTGTCATGAATCAGTTTTAATTTCATTCAAAGATGGACTTTATAAACCTGATCATTTCAAATTGAAGTGCAAGAAGTGGTTTCAGACTTCGAAGGGAGAAAAAAAACAGTCCATTCGTTCCATTGGCTTCATTTCAATGCAGGTCAGAAGATGACTGAACATTGTATTTCCAACCTCTTTAACATGCACCAGTCCTGTTGTCTCTTTGCAGCTTATCAGAGGAAAACCACTTAGTCATTTTGCTTGACTTATGCAAGTAGATGTTGTGTAGGCATGTTCTGCATCAGATGAAAGATAAGTGGTGATATGTTTACCCCATACTTCCAGCTAAGTGTGTATCAGAGACAGCTGTGTGTAATCACCGACTGCACGTTGTTCGGTTTATGTGGAATGTTCTTTTGGCTTGTTCTACTTTGTTGTAGCTCAGACAGAGGATGGAAAGTGACAGCTAGATCACTTCACCATAATATCTTGATTTATTTCCCCTGTTCCAATTTCGATAAACCTATGAGAGATGATTCAGCTTGTCCCCGTGGCAACAGTGTATTAGAAGTTCTTTGTGAAGTGGCTGAGCACACACTAGTGTAACTACCTAACAGCTGAAGACTGTGCCAGTCGGTGAGCTCTCTGCCGGCTTCCAGGATCTGTTTGTACATCATGTGGAGGAAGAGTGTCTGAGCAGAACTGGTTTTTAGTGCCAGGCACAGAAACACAAACTAAACCCTTCGACAAATCATTTCAAATGTTGTCACAAGTCCAAAAGCAGCATCATCGACCAGTACTGCCAATGACTGAAAGTAGATTATAAAGTAACTGAGATTTTAATGCGTTTCAGGGAAGAGCCAACAGATGATGCCATTCAGGACTCAGTCAAACTCAAAGACAGCCTGTCTGGTGAGTGTGCACAGAATCTCTGCTTTTTTGCTTTTCATGTTCTTGAACTGGACACACATCCATTTGATGCCGGTGAAAAATTTAAAACATGTAATGTTTTGGGGTTTTTTTAATCTGTTTGTTTTAGCCAAGAGGTCCTTGCTTCTCAATTTCACGTCTGGAAGCTTGGAGGCCTTTGGAGGGGAGGTGTCCAGGCCTGAATTGTAAGTGTGTGTGTCATGATTGGTGGTGTTCATTATTGAGTAAACATTAGATTGTGTTTGAGACCAAACTCACTGCTGAAATCTGACATTCCCGTCCGAGGTTAAAAAATAGGTGCATATTTGCGTTTTGGTGACTTATTTTCCTTCGGCTGCTTTAAGGCATACTGCAGTAGTGTTTTCATTATACTTCAGACTAGGTTTTGCTTTATATTTTTTATTACTGAAGTGATAAAATGCTAGGTATACATACATACATTTGTGCATTTCTTCTTTCAGTGAGACTTCAGAGCTTGTGTACTGCGTTGCTGACCTTCAGATGAATAACCACAAGCTTCAGGAGGAAGTGAGGAAGCTGAAGCAGGTGGTGGAGGGCATGGAGGACAGCAACCAGAAGCTGGCTGATGAAAATGAGGAGCTGCGGAATCAGGCCAGGGTGTAAGACGCAGACGTGTTCAGATATCCAGTGCTGATTTTACTGGAGCATTTTTGGATTTGCTGAAGCCAGTTCTGTTTGTATTCTTGCACAGCAACCAGCAGCTGGCCCAGAAGGAGAAGATGCTAAAGGAAGAGGTAGAGGAGATGAAGGCCACTCTGAGCTGTACCGAGGAAGGCAGAGCTCGTGCCTCCGCACACAGCAAACACGTGGTCAGTCACAATACTAGCATCTATGAAGACGCTCAGGGTTGGATGCTTGAGTTCGTGAAGTTGTTTCTGTTACTGTGGTTTGTTCCTCTGCTGCACTGTATTCTAGACCGTATTTTGAATTAGAATTGCTCAATTTAGACCTATCGTATGATTTTTGAACATCTTTTATCTTGTCGAATGTCCAAGTGCAGATATTTGAGTACGAAATCAGAAATTAAAGACGGATTGCACTGATTGTTGTTCTTTTGTGTAGGAGCGAGAAAACCAGAGTCTCATTTCTAAGATCGCTTCTCTTCAGGAAGAGGTAGGTCGCTATCCACACATGAGCCATCAGATGGATCAACAGTAAAATAAGAAGGGCAAACAATAATACGTACTAATATGTTGACCACTATCTCAGCTGCCCTGAATCCTCTTGTGATTTTCCAGAACTTTAAAGTCACCATGGAGATGGATAACCTTCAGAGGAGAATAACAGAGCTGTGTGACATCAATGCTGACTTGCAGGTTCTGTCCATTTTCATTTTATGTTCAGCTGTGCCATTATATTCTATGCCTCTTTACTCCTATCTTCAAATCCAAATTCTGTTGCCATTTCTTTCACTTTTTGGTGCATTTTTGCTCAACTGAATGTCATTTGACGTGTTGACTTTGCTGCCATTGTTCGTAACCTTGGTCGTATTGCTCTGGAATGGGCTGACTCACTGTCCACAGGTGCAGATACACTCTTTTGATGGAATCATCAGTGAAAAGGAATTGGCGGTACTCGAGGTCAGAGCCTTGTGGTATTTTACTGTAATTTTTATGCAGTAAAGCTGCTTTTTTGATTTGTACAAGTGTACTTTAATCGATTCAGCTAGCTCGTGTTTCTAAAAGTGAATTCCTGTTGGTCTGTTGTTTTACCCTTCTACAGAAGAACAAACAGATAAACGAGCTGAAGTCTGCTGTGGAAGAATATTCTGCAATCACAGAGGTCAGTGTGGAACTAGAAAAAGACATTTTACGTACTTACAAACCATTATTACCTGTTGTACTTCATTTTTGAGATGAGGAAGTCTGCCTCTGTATACAATTTAAAAATATATATAATTGATCATATCTAAAAGATATTATCTATTGTCAAATTTTTTGAAGTTCTCATTATAGAAAAAATAAATGTATTTTCCTCAGTAGTCTATAGAGCTACTGGGGAAAGCTAAATGTGAGTGTAGTCATGTTTTCAGTGCACAGATCACTTCCTGCTACGCTCCGCGTGTCCACTTATCAGCGTGTGCGTCATTCTCTGACCGATGGTGGGAATAACGTCACCTGTTTCCACACATGCTTCGTAATTATCATTGTCCAGTGAAGTAACAGCGAGCAGCATAGTCGACCATTAGATAACCGAAGGCATGGCCTGAGTCATGTTGATCTGTCTGTTGATCTTAGCTGCTGAGAGCCGACAAGAGCAAGCTGGAGAACCAGATGAAGATGATGCATCCAGACTTGACCGGGTACGTAAACCTTTGAGATGTCAAGAGTTATCTGTAGAAAGATGAGCATTAGCCTCGTGTTTTACTTCTTCATGCAGTTAATACATGAGAGACACGCTAAGCCACAATCTGTGGTTAAACTTTAACTTTGGGAAACGTCTGTCCATTGCGGCCATCCCTCGCTAACATCTCAGTTTCTCGCCCCCGTCTCTCAGCTCTGGTGCGTCGCTGTCGGGGGCCTACAGGTTGAACCAGAGCAGCTCAGGATCCCTGCAGACTGAACTGGCTTTGGCACAGTCACCACTGGAGGTCAGCACTCCCTCGCTGTCTTATGCTTTTACTCCATTTGTTTCAATCTTTCCCCTGTCCCTGTTTGCTCCTCCTCCTCATTTTGCTTGACATTTTGTGTGTGGACTAGTTTATTCTCTCATCTTTTACCCCTGTCAGAGTTTGTGACGCCTTTGGTTCTTTCTTTTAGCAGCTAAACTGTGGCTGCGCTCTACACTCATTCACTGGTTTTGACCATTATTTCCTGCTTCTCATGGCCGATTCAGATTTCAGATTTTGTATTTTCAGTTCACACTTACATTTCATGCACCCTTGAGAGTTAGGAAAAGCTGAATGGCTGACTATTTTATAGCTCACAGACGTTTCTTTGAATTTTCTGACTTTCTATCCCACCTATGGAACCTAGTAGAAGATAGATTAGGAATACAATTCTTTAATTTCCGTTTTAAACTGTAATAAATAGATGCCATGATTATTTTTGGTCAACACCACATGACTGATTAGGACCAGTAACTTGACAACCATATTCTGTTGTTATCCCTGGTCTGGTGCGTGTGTTAGACGCCACAACTGCCTGTGTGCAGACACTCCATGTATGCATTGTATATATTATATATAGCTCCAGTGATTCTAGCAACTGTTGAATGCCTGCAGGAAGTTTATTATCCTGCTATCTTTCATACAGTAGAAATCTTTGTTCATTGAACATTATCTCTTCACATGTTTCGTACTTGTCACGGCGAGCCTCTGTGATAATCTGATTTCAGATTAACTATTTTAAGTGTAGTTTGAATTCTTGTCAGAATATGTTTCCACTGTGGGTCCTGCAGGCCCTGCATGGAGCTGATCTGTTGTCCAACACTATGAGCTTTGCCTCCCCGCTGGATGAGACGCTGGACAGGGAGGTGTTGCTGATGCTGCAGGGACCCAGTCCTGAATACATGGCTCAGGAGTTCAAGAGACTCCTTAACAAACTGGTAATCAAGTGTGATGAAGTGTGTTTGAAAGCCTAACTGGTATTGTTCCTAAATAAATCTGAGGCTTAAGTTTTTGGACAAAATTACAGTTTGGGTTTGTATTAAAAAATCCCACTATTGTATAAAATTATTGTGTTTTTGACTTTGCTACTTGCACCGCATAGCAATCACTTCATTGGCTGTAGCAAATGCAAAAAAGTTGTCATTATTTGTCGTCGGTATTTTAATGTTTCTGCGGTTTCGCCTTCAGATGGTGGAAGATCTAAACAGCGTGAAGTCACCCCTTTTGGGTACATCTGGTACTTCCTAAACAGCTGAGGGCATTAAGTGTTCATGTCGTAAAACTGTGTGGCATGTGTTCCTCCGTAAATGTATGCAGACAACGTCACTTAATGCATTTCCTGTCGAGAGGAAACTGACCAGAATGTGAGCTGGAAGGGAATTCCTCCTGACTCTGTCTACATTACCCTGAATTCACGTTACTCATTTCCTTCAACATGAGTTTTAACAGAGTAAATTAAAACACTCTCTGTAAATATACGCTACTGATCTCACCATCATAAAATATTGTAGAAAAAGGTTTCAAAAGTTGGTCAGTATCAGTCAGATGCTTCAGTCATATCTTTCACAGCAAAGAAAATCTGACAAAGGAAGAAAAACATAACTATAATAATGTTAGTGTTTAAAAAGGCCATCCAGAATGGCCCTTCTACAAACAACTTTTGAAAACTAATATTAAGAATGGATTTAATAACACTATTTTTGGATGTGAGGTGACAGTCCTCTTGACATAAACAAATGATCAGGTAGAGAAATGTCTGTGTTAGGATGCTTTTGTATAAAGTGTCTCTGTTGCTTTCTGTTCTTCAATTTTCATTTTAAGATTTCTCTCTCGCTTCTTTCAGAAAAAGGATTTCTCAGAGGAAACCCACTCTGTCTTGTCAACGGTTCGAGACATGCTGGATTACCATACTAAGTCACAAAGCAACACAGACACCACCATCCAGGTCAGATCCACAGAAACACTTCTGTTCAGTGACAGACGACACAACATTTGAGGAAAGCTTGAGGTTAAAAGTTCACAGTGGACTTGCTGTAACTCTAAGGCCATTTAATGCTTTTTTTGAAAATCTGTAGAACATGAAATGTTCAGCGATTTCTGTATTGTCATCCCACCACCTGCTGCCCTCTCTGTCCATCTATCACTGCCTTCCCACCCACCATCGCTCCTCTAGAGATGTCTCACTTATATAACTCTCACACAGGCCCCATCCAGGCACGGCTGTTAGTCAGTGTGTTGTAGCGTGAACACAACCCACTCCCCTCCTCCCTCACTCCAACTTTCTGAATCTGTCTCTACCCCCACCTCTTCTTGCATTGTTGCATTCATTAGCCACGTAACATACTGCAGTAAACACACCACCAAATGAGACATAAAACATTAGTGAGGCTGGACTGTTTCAGTGTAAGTCCGTCTTCCAAATGGTTTCTCCGTGCGCTGCCTAACATGCAACGATTGTAACAGTTAGGTGTCAAATTTTTGGATGTGCAAACGGGACACGGCTATCCAAGATTTGCCCTTCTCTCAAAAGCAAGCGGCTGACACCTTGGCCTCTTCTTCCCACAGACGGTACAGGCCGAGCTGGATGCGAGACGGGCGGACTGGGCCCTCAGCCTGGATCAGCTGGCCCAGTACACAGACTCGCTGGAGAAGGAGCTCGTCAAAATGGCCAGCAACATGAGAAGATCCCGCACTGAGATTCTCCACCTTTCAGTCCGGTGAGTAAATCTTCTCTGTTTGCTCTTCCTGTGCATGGAGAAATCAGAAGTGTCAAAAATGTGTGAGCAGCTAGCTGGACTGAATGATGACTTTGGCATGAAAACAGAGGAAGGTGAGAGAGCATGAAATACCAAAGGAAGATGGAAAACTATAGATTTGCAGTGAATCTTGTTCCCAATAATAAATGAAAAACCAACTTTATGGTATGGAAACATTACTTTAGGATAGAGCTGCTCCCGTTAGATGAATTTAGCCCGAGTCGGCAAAACTTGAGAGTTCATATTCTGGCTAAATAAGGATATCGCTGAAGAAACCATTATTGAGAGGACTAGAATTTATAACTCAAAAAATCGACCTATCAGAGAAATCCACTTGTATAAATAATATCATACCACAAAAAGTCAGATCCACACAGTGTGGCTGTCTCCGCTCTCCGCTGTGGGGTCTCAGTTGGCCGGTCACTCATCCGGAGTGGTGGAAAGAAGTGTCAATCATCCTGGCATTCAAAACATCAAAGGTCCCACCTCACTGCGTCTGGATTTGGGCTACTTCTCAACTTCTGACTGAATCTTTGTGGATGGTCATGCCTTGTGACGTGTGTGTATCTGTTTATATGGGTGTTCATGGAGACGGACTTCCCCTTCAGATATATAAAAGAGCTGGTGTGGAACAATATCAGACCTGAGAGGGGGTGTCCAACAGGGATCTACTGGTTCTCTGTCACTGGACTGAAGTTTTATGCTGTTTGAGGGGGGAAAATAAGTGAAGACTCATTGCACCTGTCGTTTTACTTCCTGCCTTGCTGTTTGCTGTGCTAGAATCAGGGGATGTTGTAGGACACATTTGAGATGCTGTGTGATTAGAGATTAGGGAGTTTGCTTGAGATTGGATCTACGGAATCGTGAACAACTTATTTCTGGGCAAGTTAGGGAATTGTCGCTGGTCACCCTGGGAAACAGAATGGGACACTGCATGGGCCTGCGGATTGGGTACAGTATGTCCCCTGTACTGTCTTCTAAAATAGTTTTCTGTCTCTGTGGGAAGTTAAGAGTGTTTTGTGTGTTTTCACCTCTCTGAGTGTTTCCTGAGTTGCTTTAATCAACATCTGTGTACTGCTGCACACAGGGTGCAGGAGCAGGAGAACCAGAAGCGGCAGCTGTGTGAGGAGCTGGAGCAGCTAAAGGCACCTCAGGACAGCAGGGAGGCCTCATGCCAGACTCCTGCATCTGAAGAAGAGGTCAGAGAGGAAGGGTGCACTATATCAGACCGTAAAGCTTTTATTAAATACATCAGTGTGTGTTGACTTCCACTCCAAGTTCAAATGCAACCTTTTACCTCCAAGCTGTGGTCTGTGGTGATGATGTCCTCTAACCCTGTCTGTTCAAGGCAAGAAATGCAGGAATAAAGTAAATCTAAATTTTACAAGTTGCGTTATCTGACCAACCACCTACCTGCTCCCTTTCTTCTGAGGAGGTTGGGCATTAGTTGGACAGCAGTAGCTCAGTCCACTAAGTCTTGTACCTGGGACCGGAGGGTCGGCGGTTCAAGACCCGTGTTGAGCACAACATTTTGGAATGTGAACTGAGTGTGGGACGTGTCATTTCACCTTCCGAACACTGCCGAGGCGCCCTTGAGCAAAGCGCGGTCCCCTTTATAAGCTGCTAATGCAGGAGCTCCACAACAGAGCTTCTTGCTGCTCTACCTCCCCATCACCTGCATGCCCACAAGCCCCCCTGTATGTGTGTTAGAGATGAAGACCTACTCAGCAACACTATTTCAACTGAACTGAATTTCTAGTGTATATTTAGTGTGTATGTGTATTTGCCCAGATGGGAGTGGAGTGAACTTCCACCCTTCTCAGAAGCAGTTTTTAACCTAAATCTGTCTTCATGTATTGCTTACATAACATTCAAATATGCTGTGAGACAATCATTTAATATCCTGGATATTTGCCAGAAGGAACGCCATGTTCACTTTGGAATCATTTGCGTTAACATTTAGTTATCACAATATGAGGACTTTGGAAGGCTTGGAGGGCTGTGACAGAGATCCTACTGTATTCAGACAGATGGAGCATCTGGTAGAGGAGAGCTGAGTGTGAGTTGGTGGTGGTTGAAGTGGATATGTTCACCCACACACACACACACACACACACACACACAGTCTGATGCAACCACACACCTACGCACTGCTCCTTGCATAAAACGCACACTTATATTTCAGCACCATTGTTTTTATTATAAAACATGATGAGCTGAATGATAGCTTAGGCAGATTTGCACAAAGTGCTTTAATAAAACCAGAGTTCTCACTTTGCCATAATTTATTCAGTATAGCTCTTGATCGCAGAACAAATATGAACATCATTTCTTCTGGATTCAACATAAAAAACATTGTTGTAAAGGAAAGATTATCTAAGAACTTTTATTCAGTGAAATGTCACTCATTGTATGAGTGAACATCTCATATTTGAGTTTTTATGCACATTTGAACTTTTATTTTGTATGTTTTATGATTTATATGCTTTGTTATCCACCTATGATAGAGGTCATGGCATAGACATCCACACAAATCTGAGTTAATCCTAGTAACTGATCCTCTAAAGTTCCTTTTTTGCAAGGTTTTTTCCAGTCATGTGTCCATGATTAACAATTGTCTGTCTTTATCTTACAGCTCAGAGATGAATTGGACTGGGATGAGGAGTTTGCTCTGCAAGATTTCCTGAAGAATGAGCTAATGGAGAAGAACTGCAGAGACCAAAGTGGGCAATCGGACAGCAAGCCTGATGTGGTAACAGACAAAGATGAGGATGGGGAGGAGAAGTGGACGGTGGTGGACACAGGAGGAGAGGGTGAAGTGAGGAACTCCAATCTCCCATCTACCATCTCTGAGGAGGTCCAGTCTGGACGTGGGCCAGCAGGAGGTGAGTAGGGAACACCAAGGCAGACTGCATGACCACCAGGCAACACTTCAATACATCACATACAGAGCAGTTAATACAACTTATTCCTCCAATGGTACATAACGTGGTGAAAGTCAAAACTTATCATAAAATATATAACAGATATGTATTTATTCATAAAGAAGCATCAACCGCCCATCAGCCGCCCTGTATTTGTGTTGAGAACTTTGAGAAGTAGAATGAAGACACAACCTCATGTGTCCAGACTGGGAACTGATGCATTATCTTCTTAGCAAAGTAATATTTAAACTATAGTTTGAATGTGAAGACTCATCGTACATTTCCCATATTTGAGAAGCTAATGAAGTAATTTTGTTATGTAAAAGCAAATGTTTCTATAGAAAGCCTCTGTTTGCTCACTAACAGAACAGACTTACCGCTTGTTTTGTAAATTCTTCATTGGGAACAATAAACTGAATGTTATTGGTGGATTTCACTGTCCGTAGCAGTATTCAGGGAACGTCTTCCAACTCTGTTAAGCTCTCTTTGTGAACCCAACCAGTTACACATTGTCTTGGCTTTAAAATCACACATGCAACTAATACACCAATTTGCAGGTTTAGACGTCTTACGAAGCGCCTCAGAAGATAAAGTCTGATGGTGAGGTGCAGCACACAGACTCAGTTTTTGTCTGTGAGTGTTGATTGGTGTGTGTGGATTATCCCCCCGTAATCCATGGGAGTCACAGGGCACTCAGCCACCCTTGAAGCTCTAGTGCGGTACACACACTCAGTCCCCCTAAGGACACACAGCCTCAGGCCTTGGGAAATAGACCCTTTCCTTCTATGGTTGTTAAGGCCCGTGATCTTACAGAGCTTGTGTGTTGGATTGGTGTGTGTGTGTGTGTGTGGGTCTCCTCAATACGTGAAATCCTTGCGTTGTCAAGATCCTTGTATGGCCAGGTGCACAACCATCCTGAGGCTATGAAGTGAGCTCAGTAATCCTCCATTCCTCTGCCTGCATGAGCAACTGGCAAGCAGTGAGACAGAAAACCAGTGTAAATGTGGCCAATAATGCCACCTTAGCCATGCATGGTATTTTAACCCCTCTGACCCTCTCAGCCCAATTCCTGGCGTAATAGATATTCTGACCTTTTTTGGTAAAAGGTGGGGTCGTGTTTTAGGGAATAAACGTTGATACTGAATAAAATGTTGGTTCAGGTATTTAATGGAGAATTTATTATGTCCTTATATTTCTCTTATTTGTCTGTTCTTCTGTTTCTGTATCTGTTACAGGCTCTGCAGTCTGCACTACATCAGAGCCGGAGATGAGCTGCCGGACTAAGCAGGTAAATGTACTCGTCAAAATATTTTACTGTTTTGTGCAAACTGCTTGCCACCATTGGGAATTTGCTTGTGTTGATTGTGCTTTAAGTCTGTATTCTCTTAAAGCAGCACATATTTGATGATGATTATCTTAGTACAGCAATTAGTAACTGAAACCAATAGTTTCTATGTCATTAAAGATATTCTTTCAAAACGTTGACTCGCAAACCTCAAAAGGATCTTTTTTTTTTTTTTTTTTCAATAACAAGACGAAGCTTTACCTTCAAATGTCACCTTCATAATGAATGTTTGGAGTATAACTAACTCAACGCCAGGTTTAAGATGACAAATCTGATAACAGGACAGTCAAACTGAATATTACTTTCCAGTTCTAAGTGATTTTCATTGCTGGTAACTCCACAACCAGATTCATTTGTTATAGCTCGTGATTATGGGAGGATTAAAACTATTTAGGTTTCATGAAAAACAAAGCCTGTGAAGCTTAGTGCTTGATTTCAGGCTTTTGTAAGGATCTTTCTCAATTCCCATGAGGTGAAAGTTGGATTATATCTAGACTCTTGTGGAGTGAGGGGGGTTTTTTTAAGTGGACTTTTTGCAGAATAGACTTTTTGTTTTTTCACAATAATAAAGCTTGACAAAGAACAGTACTGTATTTCTAAATGCCAGTAACCATTTACGTTACTTCCTGTAGAACCAGGAACTGGTACATTAATTACACATCGTCAGTTCAGCTATAGGCTTTTACCTTTATACTGTATACTTCCTTGGCGGATGTGGGAAGGAAGGAGGAAGTATTTAAATGATTAAAAATATTAGATGGGGTTAGAGGCACTGGATTCTATGAAATTACTCTTTACATGATCAATTTATCTTTGGTAACATCTTAATTAATATAAAACATCTCCTTGCATAATGCTGAGACATACTTTTCAGGCTGCATCTATATTTTGAACGCACTTAAATTCTTGTTGCATGCCTGTTTCACTATGCAAATGCTTTTTTGCAACATGGGACTATCCTTGAACACACCATTGGATTTAAACCTGTTCATTAAATGGACATGTCTGATGTTTTTCACCACTGTCGTTTCATACAGCATGAGACAAATAGATGGGTAGAAATCTCTAGCCAGAGCTTAGAAAATGCTACATTTCCCACAGATAGACAGTATAACTGCAGAGAGAAGGTTATATTTCATCTAGTAAACGTTTAATGAATATTTTCACTTCCCTATTTTCAGTGTATACGGTGTTTCCTGGTATAATTCTTAAATTCTACTCAATTTTCTGCTCACCAGCTTGCCTGGACTCACCTCTTTCTGTCCAGAATTTTTATTTTTTTAATTTTCATTTTCACAAAAGCATTGGAGCCTGGTGTGGAAGATGCTTTCATTGTTAATTGGAATTGTGGCAAAACACAAAGTATATGAAAGTATAATGTGAATGCCTTTATATGATATTCTATTCTTCCCTCATCTTCTGTGCTCTTTAATTTCTCTATTTACCTATCAAATAACTCTTCATACAATGTCCCTCTTCACGGCCTCTGCTCACAGGAAGCACTCTGCATAGTTCAGTTGCAGCTCTCTACTTCCTTTTATAGAATAATAGAGAACTAACTTTTACTTTTCACTGAAGTGAAAAGGAACATTAACATTGGGGTTTTGCAGGACAAATGTGATTTTGCGTTTCCAGTTGAATTATTGTCTATGACATACAGCAGACACTATACATGGAGCTATGTAACATGAAACATCTAGATGTATTCTCTTTTAGATGGAACAAGTCCTCATCTTTTTTTTTTAATTTCATGCCTGAGGGTTTTGTTTTTTTTATTCCAGCAGTCTATCATTCCTACAGCCAGCATTATGTTTTCTTTTCAATTCCTTTGAAGAGGAGAGGAATTTTTTTACATTCATCTTTGGTGAAACAGATTATCTTTAATGTATGTCAGTTTTGGGGAAATGCTGACTTCCTATGTATTCTGACACATCTCAGACTAATTTGTTTCGATTGTAGTTCTGCTGTTTGATACAGTTTGATTATTCAATCTTTGAATACTGATCATTTTCTGTGTTTGTGTGATAACAGGAAGAGGTAGTGGTGCTATCCCATTTAAAAGATGTTGGAAATAGCCTTCCAGAGGAAGATGCTCTCCCTGATTTGTCCCACATAGAGAATGACAGTAAGATCCGTGCTTCCCTCTCACTGTGTGGATTATTCACTCTTTTTGTTTCACTTTCTACTGCTGTCAGCTCAGTTCATTATTGTGCGTGTTTACCGTTTAGCCAAGCCAATTTCCTGACTCACTTGCTCTGTTTATGTAGACATAATTTTACTAAATGTTGCAAGATTGAGGTCAAACATTTTTAATCGCCCTCACTAAGGATGTTTGATTTGATTTTTCAGGTTCATTAGCCAATCAGGCTCTCCATGACTGTTTCTGAAAATAATGGACTTCTCATGAAGTCAGACAACTGACAGTTTAAAATGTCAATATTTTTTCTGTATGCTGCTGTATGTTCATGATTACATTTTCAGAGTTGTTAAAAATTGTCACTTTTATACTCCAAATTTCCCATATTTTTTTATGTTGTTAGCTAGTAAATATTAAAGCTGAATTATACCATTTCCGTGCATGACAACAGCTGATGATTTGATGATCTGAAATCATGGGAAGCACTGATAGTGTAAAAGTATAGACATGATGAACCTGTTTTCTCCTGTTACAGAAGATGAAAAGTGTCACTCCTGCAATTCAGCGCAAAATCTGAGCAGCTCGTCTCAACAGGATCAAACGACCACCCCTAGTAGCAGCCCGTCGACGAATGCCGTGATGGTTCCTCCTGACAGCAAATCACCTGGACCAGATGAGGCTGTTTCCAAAAAAGAGAGGTGAATGTAGTAAACATAAACAAAAGTTTGACTATTCAGAAATACTGAATGGATTTAGCAGAAGCCACTGTGAAGAATATACATATATTTTTCGTGTGTTATTAGCAAAGGCGGCGGTATTCTCTGGGTTCTCTGGCTTTCCTCCAAAAGTATGCAGTTTAGGTGATTTGAGCAGAGCAATTTTTCTGTAGGTGCGTGTGTGAGTGATTTATCTTTTGTGTGGCCCTGCAATGCGCTTGTGACGTGTCCGAGGAGCACCCAGACCACCCGCCCATAGCCAGCTTCACTAACACCTGTAACCCTCAAGGCGGGTAGCAGCTGAAGATAATTTGCCTTGTCTTCAAGAAAATGGATGAATGTATGTTATTACTAATTGAAGTAATACTTATGATTTGCTCAAAATTTCATTTCCACTGAGAGGCAGGTTGCTGGTTGTTTTTCTTAAATAACTCCCCACAATCAGTTCCTCAAAAGATGATCTCGCTGTTCTGGTAGCAAGATGGTTGATGAAGAAGGGTAAAGAACATACACAAATTCAGCAAAGCAAATTTCTGTCGTGATCTCAATCTAGCTCAAACATGAATGTCATCCCAGACGCACCTGATTTAGTGTTTGCATAGGAAAATAAGAAGTGAAGTCTTTGTGGACAGTTGACTTTCCCCACAGAGACTCACTCAGTATCCTGGCTAGCCTTATAAAACACGTGAGCAGTTTACAAATAAGAAGCCACCTTACAGTGTAAGAAGATGAGGGTTTATGTGGCCTTAGTGGTCACGTTTGAAATCATCATTTTATCTGGTTTCATTCTTTTGCAGCGCTCTATCCACATTTGCTAGTCAAATAGATATTTTCCTCACTCTGGGAGGAGCTTGTAGTCTAATTAATATCTCTGGGGCAATGTTTTGCATTGACAGAGTCAAGGCAAAGCTGTTCCTCAACTCTGTCACATGTGTGTTTTGTCATTTTAGTGACTTGTGCTTTTGTCATTAGAAAGTGTACCTAATTTTAACAGATTAGAAAATGAATAGTGCCTGACAATTTGTCTTTAACTGTGTTTAGCAACCATCCAATCAGGAAGGACCGCGGGAAAGAAGACAATTTGGACTTGAGTGGAGTCGTCATGAGCTACACTAAGGTGAGTAGCACAGGGGAAGTGTTTGAATGCATATTGGAAAACAGCTTCCTCTTTTCTCTCTCTTTCGCACCGTATCTCCTCTACGTCCTCATCAGATCTAGCTGTCTGCCACCTCATGTTTCCCATCTGAAAGTGATCAGGTGAGTGAGAGAAATTAGGGTTTTCAGAAGGACTGAAGAATCCTTGATGGGGAGGAGCGGACCAGGATGTAAAATAAAAGATCAGAGAGTCTACTTAGACGAACTGCATTTCCTGTGGCCAGTGCATTTGAGAGCACGCAGGACGACTCTGCTATTTCACCTCCCAGTTGGAGCAGACTGTATGAATGAATGGTTTATTGTGTTACAAACTACAGTACAAAACTTGAGTTGTGTGCCTTCAGCAGACGAAGCATTATTGTTCAATCCTGCATGGAACTTTTTTTTTCTCAAAAAAAAAAAAACTTTGGAAAAATTGTGAACAGGTGTTACTGCAGTAGTAGCTGGAAACCAAGAATGCTTTCAGAAATAACAAATTAATTTATACGTCTGGGTTACAAAAAGCAAAATGAGTGATGAATTCCAATCAAATCAGTATAACTACCCTTTGGAACAGCATGCTCCAGGTTTGTGTGCACACAGCCATGTATTTTGTAGAATCATTGTCAGGCGTGTGGTTCATTGGTTACATCAAACAGGTGCTATTATCAGAAATTTAATATGTAAGTTTAAACAGGCAGGACCTGAAATAAACAGCTGTGTAGGAGGCCTACAACTGGGTAACCAATAGCCAAACTCTGTTACCATTGTGAGCTTGTGGAAGACAGGTTCATGTCACAGATCATTAGCAACAAGATGCAAAGTAATTACGCTGCATCACCGAAATCTGTCCCAGGCAAAGATGTCAAAGCAGACTGAGGTTTCAAGATGATGGGCTGTTGAAGTTCAGTAGACTCAGAAATGTCTGACACCGCTCTGGAAATAATGAATCCACCACAGTCCTTCTCCAGTTAGTTTACAGTGAGCTGCTTTGATGTTTGTTCTATGAAATAAGATGTAATCATACTCGGTTTCACATGGTCTACCAGTCCTTCATGATGGATTCAAAGCTCCCTCTGTGTTTTAACAATACCCCTGTTCATCAACTTGGTTTATCTGCATGTTTTTGGCAAGCTGGGCTGTCCCTCTACTCCGAACCGCAGGAGCTGGTGTCCTCAGCTCCGTAATAAAGATAAGTCTTTGATTACTGAGAATAAATTCTCAGTTTTAATCTGTAAGAAAAGACAAGGAGTTGAGTACTTGTGAAAAAAATATTCATCTGTATATATTTAATTGTAATTTGAGAGATTTGCCCTGATGTTTCTTATTGCTCATAAAGATAAATGTATTTATCCCAGCAGGATCTCTATGAACAACATTCAAAGTCAAAATCATTTGTTGTTTTCTGTCCAGATTAACACTGAATAAGGTGTTTTTCCTCAACATATTGGTATGTATCAAAGACATTAAGGCCATCAGCATTTATATTGCACTGGTATAGGATGTCTCTGCACTTCCCGAGAATACAATTTATAAAGAGAGGATGGGTGTTGGTTCGCTCAGTCTGGCCGCATTTATATTTTCATGTCCCAGTTCTAAACATGGTGAGTGGATAAACTCATGCAAACACTGTCTTTGATGTTAGACCTAAAACAGGATAGTACAATAAAAAAATTCAAAGTTTACTATTTCATTAAAAAAAAAAATCAGTATTGACAGATTTTTTGCATTTGTAATGCTGAGTAGCTGAGCTGGTTTACTTTGTTAAGTTCCCTTTGGAGACGTGCCAAAACGGATATTATACATTCATTACACAATATCCCCTGGCATTGCGCTAAGCATGCACGTTACTTCATTGTGCGTCTGTACCACAACTCTTTATGCGCACACCATATACGCCTCCACTGCTGAGCAGTGTACCACTGTTGCTATGTTCACTGAGGACTCAACAACACACACACAAATGGAGAGGGAGAGCTGTAGGGCTCTCCATGAATATCCAATCATGTGATGAATCAGTCTTTCTCTGTCAAACTGTGCAGCTCAGATAGCGATCGCTGCCATGGGACAGGTACGCTACAATTCTGTGAATGTACGTACGTCTTTCAATCATTGACCTTTTTTTTTTTTTAATGTGGAGCAGAAAGCTGCTAAATGGCCACCTGTCTTTTTCTCACCCCTCCCTCTTCCTCTTCCTTTACTTTTGTCCATCTCAGAGCCTGAGCTACGATCAGTCTGCAGGCAGATCAGCGGCAGACAGGTGAGTAATGTACTCTGTTGAACTTCACTTTATAATAACGGCGATAACTCCTGAGGATTTTACTGATTTCTTTGTACGAACTTTAGCTTTGGGGTTTGTATTTTTATGAATGCTTTGTATACATGTGCACTGTGTGTTGTAGCACGTGTCTACTACCAGTGCTGTTGGAGGAGGAAGAGAGTGTCCCAGACAGTGTAGCTGAAGCCCCAGCTGTAGCCACCAGCATGGAAGGTAAAAGCAAACAGACTCAAATCGTTGTGCATGAAAGAGAGACAAAGAGAACATGATATTTTCAGTATGTTTGTTCACGCCTTCTCATAACTGTTTGGAAATTTGTCCACCCACACTCCCAACTCTTCCTTCCAGGCATGGAACAGCTCACCGGCAGCAGTGCAACCACCAACTCTCCATCACAGCCGTCTGTTGCTCATGGTAGCCAATTACAGAACAGTGTGGGCAGCGTGACCTCTGACTCCAGCCATTCGGAGGATAATGCAGCCAACAAGGACTCGTTCCCCCTTAGTGGCAAAAATAAGAAGGAACTGGTAAGACCTGCTCTGCTCCAACATTCTTAAGTGAATGTTGGATCAGTATTACCCACATAATAATAGTGGTTGTGGTTGACTACTATTTCAGTTTTAGCTTTTGTGTAGGTGAGGGTCATTGTATTAAAGGTTTCACCATTTTCATATAAGGTGGATCTCAAATTTCCCTAGTTTTTATTGAGTTATTTTTACATTTATAGTTTTTGTTTGATGTAAAACATGATTATGATGGAGGTTGCAGCAGTTATTATGTATTACAAGCAAAACGGGGAAATACAATTTATAAGCTGTTGTAATAAAGATAAATGTGAAAGTTGCTTTTGTTGCCATTTAAACATTTTCATAACGCACCCTTTTTATTTTTCATTTTTTCAATTTTTAAGTTTTAGTTTGTGATAAGATTGTGACATGGTAATCTTCATTAAGCATGAAACGCTGTTTTTACAGCTTTGCACATGTGCTTTTGTGTATGAAACAGAAGGAGGGGTAGTAGGAGTGTCTCGCTTCATATTACCTCCAAATATTTTGGAAACAAGAACTTAATTACTTTTAATCTGCACATTTAACTGTTATGTGAAGACGGCTAAAGAGAGAGGAGAGTATGGTGGGAAGGGAATAATATGGATGCTGAGGACACTGTGACCATGGATGGATCTGTGTTCCCAGGAGGGGGGAGAGAGGGTGAGTGATGTTTGTCCAAATCTTGCAGGAGTTATCAAGCAGTATGGAGGCTCCTGAGGAGCAGAAGGTTCAAGAGGAGAAAAATGAGAGCAGTACGGCCTCTGATAAAGAAGGTAAATATAATATATTACACACACACTGTTACATATGAGATAAGAGTAAAGAACATATCTTTTAACACCATCAGTTCATTTTTAAGTGACTATTACTTCACCGCATCAGATGTTTGTCATGTATTTACCATTGTCCTTCCAGCTGAGGCATCACTGATCTCTAACACTGGTGACAACAACAGTAACAGGTAAGACAGCAAGTGATCGCGGCAGCACGGCTCCACGCTTCATCATCCGTTAATAAGCTGTTCAGCATTTTAATGGCTGTCTCTTTATCTGCAGCCCGTCTCCTAGTGACAAAGAGGTTGAGGTAAGATTTGGACTTAGAATTCTGTAATTAAGAATGCTGATGTGTTAAAGGACATTTAAAAAAAAATTAACAGGACACTTGGGAACAGAGTGTTATCTAGCAGATTTTCTAAATCTACATCTGACTCTGCACCTGGTTTTCAGACTGTTAAGTTTCTTTCCACATTTAGTGGTTGAATAATTATTCCCATTAAAGGTTAATGTGTTTAAGTGGTGCTGTGTGTATAGACTATCATGAAAGACTAGTGTGATGTCATACAGCGCCTGTAATTTCTTGATAAATAGATAACTAAGTCTCACTCCCACTGAGAATGATCCTTCTCACTTACTGTACATTTGAAGGGAGTTTTCAGAAATGGCAATCTAACGTCATGCACTGAAAAACTTTTCAACAGACAGTATTTTGAAATGTGAAAATTTTTACAGGACAGTGTAGAAATCTATCTGATGTAACTTATCCAACAGCACAACAATACTCTCTTTGGCTGACGGAAAATCTTGCACCACTCAAACAAGGAAATGTCTGCCCTGTCTATAAAATATATTTTCACATCCAATATTTGTCGAACAAAGTGTCAGAATTAAATGTTTTGGTTTCATGTTCGCAGGCAGAGTTTCAGCGTCTGGCATTGGGCTTCAAATGTGACATGTTCACTCTGGAGAAGAGGCTCCGGCTGGAAGAGAGGTCACGTGACCTGGCCGAGGAAAACGTCCGTAGGGAGGTGTCCAGCTGTCAGGGTTTACTACAGGTCAGTCTGCACATGTGTGGAGCGTCACAGCTCTGTGTGGACCACATGATCCTCCAAACGTTATTTGTCCAATGTGGTGAGATTCATGTTTGAATAAGTTTTGTTCAACCACAGAGCAGATTATCAAGATAATGATAATAATGACTTTTCCTTAAATCTAAGCCAATCTGTATAGTCCGTATGAGATGAGACCTGCTTTCACTTTGGTCTCCTTTTCCTCATCCATTCTTTCTTGTTCTTCTTCTCTCCAAGGCTTTGATTCCTCTGTGTGAGGATGACAATCAGTCTATGGAAATCATCCAGAGGCTCCAGAAGAACCTGGATATTCTCATACAGTCCATGATGAGGGTGTCCAGTCGCTCTGAGATGTTGGGAGCTATTCACCAGGTAGCCTGATGTTGTTAGCATGATTCCGCCAATTTGTGGTGTGGTATAAGACGTTCATACCTGCGCTGTGAAGACAGATCTGTGTTTCTACTAATGGACCTGTTTGTGGCTTCAGGAGAACCGTATTGGTAAGGCGGTGGAGGTGATGATCCAGCATGTGGAGAACCTGAGGAGGATGTACACTAAGGAGCATGCGGAGCTGCTGGAGCTGAGGGAGACGCTCATGCAGAACGAGAGGTCATTTGGGTCACAAACAGAGAGAGGTAGGGTGTGTAGGTGCATGTCTGACTTGCTAAATGACTAATTCATTTGCACACTAATTGTACCAGTTAGCTTTTTTTGTTCATGCAGTCAGTATTATTTATTACATAGTGGCTGTGGTAATATTTGCTGACACTTTATTAACTTAACAAATTGATGGATTTTTAAATGCAGGTTTAATTTTTTTTCTTCCACTTCTGAAAATGCTTCCATACATACCCAACATCAAACCCATTGTGTACATGTACTGAATAGGTGTGTATAAAACATGAACGACACAAAGCAAATGCAAGTTGTCTAAACCTCTCCTCTTTCCAGATGACTTCCGTGGCAAGAAGCAGCCAGCATCACAGTACTACAAGGTCAGCTGTCCCTGGATCAGTCTGCTCCACTCGGGGTTGGCTTCATGTGGGTCAAATTCATGAGAACCAAGAACTAATTTTTTTCATCTGTCACACTTTAGTCTTCAGCCCGACGGGTCAGCATAGCAGCAATCCCTCGCTCTGGTGGAGGCAACACGCTCTTTGACCTGGTGAGGACAGCAAGGTTGTTCTGGGCTCAAGAAGAGGGACTTTTACTGCTAATACAGTACATATTTCCTGTTTAGATAGCTATATTTACCTTATTTAAATGAGTCACATTGCTATTGACATTTTGTAATTACACATAGGTTTGATGCAATATACATGAGTGTGCCAATGCAATGAAATTTTCAGATAATGACAAATCAAATAATAAATAAATTAGTTCATTACCATAGAGAACTTAAATGTGTGTAAAATGAAGGTTTTATAACTGTTAATGCTGTAATGGAGTTAGTCTATCCAGACATGCTGAGGCTTTTTACAGAGTTTAATGGTCCAGGTTTAAATGTGTGCTTTTCTACTTCAGGTGTACTTTCTCTCCTCCAGAGGCTCAGTGTATTTTCATTTTCATTACTTTTGCTCGCATTGATTTTTTTTTTTTCCCATCACAGGCCAAAACACAAGAAGGCTCAGAGACAGAAATGGAGAGACTGACCAGACGGTCTCCATGGTAGGTATTTGTGTTTTAAATGTGTGTTGGTTAACAAGGACATGCCTGAACCTGTAGAGTGTCCTGAAGCTGTTGAACTTATTCTACACAGCAGCATTGTCTTTGATGTTTGGGAAGCTCTTGGCCAAAGAAGCTTAGTGTATCATGACATCAGGGTTGTTGTTATTCCCCTATGTGATAATGATGGTTTCCAGGAATATGGCAGGAAAGAGCATGGCACGCCCCCCTCTAAAGCGCTATGTTAGCTCTGCGGCCTGGGTTGACACTGAAGATCCCTCAATCATGATGAAGGGGTAAGATGTGTCCAGGAGTCTGCCACTCTGTGTTGGATCTAGATGTGTAAAGATGGCTGCCCCTTGTGAGACATCATCACTTGTCCGTCCTGCGGTGCAGTCGGGTTTACATTCCTCCAAATCAGTGGAGCGAGTATATTATGCAAACAATTTCAAAAAGCCAATTTTACATCATAATTGGCAAGCAACTAGTAAAAATGCATGATTGCTTTTTTTTTTTTTTTTTTTTTGCCCTAGGTGTCAGGTGAATTACACAAGGTAGAATATTATTGTAGCACTAATTTGAAGGTTTCAAGTGCAATGAGGTAAGAAATCTGAAACTGTTACTGCAACAAACAGATCTGTGGGAACAGCAGCCAGCTTTAATGCATCTGGTCCCCCCTTGCATGAAGAAGTGTTTGGTACCATTTTCTTAGAGAAGCATGTCTAAAGAAAGAATCCGGACTTTTTTGTTGTTGTTTTTTTATTGTCCTCATTATGTTCAAATATCAACAGAAAAATTAAGCCAGTATTGAATTGCAGAAGATATGAAGAACTTTTTACACTGTCCGCACCTGAGAGAATGTGAAATTATTTTGTGTTTTTTCTGTTCTGATGGAGCAGGTAATCAGTGGGCATGCATTGTTATGTAGCAGATGTTTCAAATAAGACCACCAAATATCTGTGGAAAATATCAGTCTGATGAATGTGATCCGTCAGTACTTCTTGGCTGTATATGCATGGAATGTGTATGAGCTTATATGCACAAAGAGAACATAGTGGTTGTGCAGCCATGCTTGTATTTGAATGTGCAACTGAACAGTGTGTTTGTGAATGCCTGACCCACGCATGCAGGATGTTCTGCGACAACAATGACTGCAACTCAGAGGACAAGCAGGTGGAGGAAACAGTGGTGCAGAGGAGGAGGTCCAGTCTCAGTGAGCTGGGAAACAAAATCACCTCCCTCATTCTGCCCCTCAAGACGTTAGTCCAACAGAAAACCCGCCGATTATCAGCACGTCTTTCTAACAGCAAGGCTCAGAAGCTGGCAACACCGTGGAAGAGTTCATCATTTAGTTGAAATGAGGTTCCACTAGTTGCAAACTGTGTTCTGGTGACACCGGTTATTAATTTGTCAACTGCTCTCTGTAGACAGTGACCTTTGGCTTTAAAGTCACTCATACCGCCCCTTTAACGTCTTACATCTTAGCTCTGTTATTGTTGGGCCCGATGGAGACAACATAGCATTTTTGATAAATTAAACTCCAGACTGTGTTAATATTTTTAGGATTTATTAGTGAGCATTAAATCACTCTCACTAATTATGAGTTGATATATTTTTTAAATGCTCCACTCAGAAATTTGAACATGTGGAACCCCCTAAATGATGAAGCTCTTTCATTAAATTGGTTCGTGCTAAAAACCGTCGTCTCTCCTCCAGGGGCTCAGAGGCTTTTAATCCCTGCAGTGTTTTACTTGGAACCGTCTCCAGAATCATTTCCTTCTGCTGTCAACTTGATCAATGTGATAACTGATCAATGCTTTGTTTCATCTATGAAACACAAAGCATTGATCAGATATTATTGCTTTGTGTTTCGTGCATGAATTAATAATGCCCTGATTTTGCATTGTGCGGCTCATAATATGCCTTTTGTTCAATAGAAATGTACTGCTCTGTCTTCCATCACTAACATGTCAGCCAACAGAATAATTCCATATGCAAATTACTGCAGACTATTCTAGATTGTTGTGGGGTGTCTACTTAGCACTTGCAAGCAGATGATGTGTTAATTTGAGCTGTCCTTGTCTCTTTTCCTCCTGCCACATTGCTTAGGAGTCAGGATGAGCTGTTTGTGATGCTGTAAGTGTTTAGGGAGGAACACATTTTTTGATTCTACAACTGTCCAGAAAAGAAAAAAAAACATCAGCGTTGCATGCAAGATTCTTGTATTTGTCATGTGGGAGTGCAAATCAAACGCCACTTAATGCCATGCAGTGACTCTCGTGATGACTGGAGTGATTTCAAGCAGCACCACTACTGCTGACAGACTCCACTTCTAGCTCGTCTGCTTATTTTGCTCATTCAGTCAAATCCACCGTACCATCCACTACTAACATCTGCTCACAGCTGAAGAGCATGTCAATGGTTTTCTATGTTGATACAGTGAGTAGAATGGGCTTTGTTGAAGTCACCTTTAGATTGCTGCAGCCCATTCTCCACTAACTGTCCATTGCATTACTTACCAAAAACGATGCACAAATATTTATATTTGTATTTATAGTCACAAATGACCACCCTTTGTCATTTTTGGTAACTTTTGCATCATCTGGCTTCACTTGGGATCTTTATTTTTGTTTTGTTTCCCTTTTTACATCCACACCTTGGTGACTTTTTCTGGTTTGATTGCCTTCCTCCAGTCCGAGCTCTTCCTCCAGCCTTACATCTCCTGACCCAGGAATAGCCCCGACTCTGTCCCACAACGCGACCTCTTCACGAGCAGCTGCAGCAGTCGCCAGAGGCGGCAGGGGGCTCTGGCTCTGGTTGGCGATGGTGGTGGTGCTAGCAGGTACATCTAGTTTACCAACTTACTGACAAAAATAAAGCCAGGATATATACTGGCTAACACCTATACATGTGTACATTTTATAATTGAAGAGAATTTCCAAGTCTGTTGCTTGCGGAGCATGGGTTTACTGGTTAAAGATTGGTGTACCCGCTGTGAACAAGTCCATAGATTTAAGTACACCACAGTCCATATTTAGTGTCTTCCAATCACAAGAACTGAAGACATTTTCTCACTTCCGGTACATATCCATGGTTTTCTTCCAGGTCTCTTAGCACTGCTGGCCAGCCTGGTGATGCAGCCAGTAGTAGATGCGGCCCCTGTGGGGACAGGGGACTCCTGGATGACCATCCAGCAGCTGCTGTGGCCCTATTCAGGGCTCCGGCACAATGGACAACCCCCCATCTAGGGCCTTTGACCAGGGTGGATGGTGGTACTGTCCATCAGCCCTTCGCACAAATGATCTGTGCACTGGTGTGGTTTTGAAGGAAAGAACAGTGTACCACATCTGAGGCTGTTGAAATGCTTTACTGGTGCCTGAAGACTCTGATTGGCCAGGCCTCAGGGGATAGTTAACCCTCTGATTTTAAGCATCACATCATGTTTGCTAATTTACTTAGTTTGTGTTTTCAAGAGAATTTTCCATTACTAGAGGATCACGATGGACTTCTTGACACCCGTAACATGTTACACAATTTTCCTATCATTGCTGCTGGCAACTGACCAAGAAACCAGTGTAATCTGAGAAGCTGGCTTGAGTCATCAGTGCTGCCAACGTGAACCGATCATACAAGGAACTTCATCAGAATGGTAGCACTGATCCGCCAAGTCGTGCATCGTTGGGCCAGTTTTCATCGACAGACATCGAGACCATGGGGTCCAAATGTGCCACATAACTTTTTAAACATGTTTCATGCACTTAAATAAACTGAGGAAACCAGCCTCTGTGCATGGGCTGTAGAGGATATTTTTCAATTTTTAACTTATAACACTTGTAATAAATCATTCATTATAAATGTTTTTAAAATATTGAGATATATTTATGAGTTAGTTTCTTGTGGGAAGCTGTTTATTTTTCAAGTAATAATCCTTTTGTTCCAGTCTTGATACCAAATGTTTGGGGGGTTTTTTTTTCCAAAGCTCTTGTGGATGTCACCATTTTCAACTTCTTACACTTTTGTATGTCCCAAAGAAGAAGCTTGAAACTTTGCACAAATAAAGTAGCCAATTCTATGATAGCAGACATCTTTTCTTATGTTCATAATAATAGCAGTGCGTTTAAAAAGGTGGGTAAACCTCAATTCTTCAAATAATTTTTATTTTAATGCACACAAATGCGTTGGGGATACTTCATTCTATTCCAAAGCAAGAGAAGTGGAGAAAGTCATTGAATTTGATCATACATTAGAGTCAAGAAATGTAATGTTAAAAAAAATAGTGGCATTTTTATTTACAAACCTGAAAATCTAGTGTATAAACTACGTAAATGCTTGAAGATTCATTGTTCCTTGGAAATATAAACTAATATTTAGTTGTGTAACCATGATTTCTGGTAACCGCGTAACATCTGTGTTGCATGGATTTGACCAAATTCTGGCACCAGACAACAGGTGTTGCAGCCCAGGACAGTTGTACTATGTACCACAATTCCTCTGCATTTCTTGGTTTTGCCGCATGAACAGCCCCATGTCAGCCCACAAGTGTTCTATGGGTTCAGTTCCAGGGATTTGTTTGGCCATTTAATCACTTGAATTTTGTCTGCACTATGATTTTGCTCACACCCTGTGTTTGGAGTCACTATCAAGGGCATCTCCTCTTCAGCATACAACATGACTTCTTCCAGTCGTTTACTCAGACTGATCCATGATCACTGGTATGCGATAAATAGGACCAACACTAGAGGAGAAACATCCCCATATGATGCTAGTACCATCATGCGTCACCGTTTTCACTTTGTGCTGTGGCTTAAATTCAGTGTTTGGGGGTCGTTTGACAAATTGTGGACCTTAGCCCTAAAAACATCAATGTGACTCATCAGTCCAAAAAATATTGTTCCATTTCTGTTCAGGCCAGCCAGTGTGTTCCTTGGCAAACTGCTTCAGCACGTCTTTTTTTGACATGGGGACTTTGCGGGGGCTTCTTGCTCGTAGCTTGGTTTCCCATAGACATCCTCTGATTATTACAGTACTCCGAGATGACCTTAGATGTTCTCTAATCCTCCTGGAGCTGATCGTTGACTGAGCCTTAACCATTTTGGTCATACTCTGATCTGTTTGAATAGGCATTTTGTCTTTTTCTTCCTAGCCTTTCTAGATTAAGCTGCCATTTTAAAGCGTCTGATATCATTTTAAATGAACCGTCTATCATTTTTTGCTTTTAAATTCTCAAAGGACACTCTTCTTCTGAACAATGCCTAGAATAACCCATTTTACTCTAATTTTCAAGGACAAATGCACAGCCGGCATATACAGGATCAGTTGCCTTGATCCTTAAATAAGGGCCACCTGTTAACACCTTTTTTTTCTACATAATGACCTCACCAATTGAACTCAGCACTGCTATTTTCTTGAACACACCCTTTTTGGTTAGTGACTTGGTTTCACAGAATCCGTAGCATGCACATCATTCCTGTTGGGTCTATTGGATTTCTATACCTTTACTAAACCTTCTGGAAGCTTACTTGCAGTGTAGAAGTTTAAATTCTAACAGCAGTGATTTATCTTGCTAGTGATGTGGGACTGCTATTTTTTTTGAAATATGAAAAGATCTTTGGGTAGTTTCATTCACCGTTTGAATATATCAGGGGTCTGGTGGCACAGAGCAGGCTCTGCACTGTGTCGACAAACAGATAATGTGATTCTCTGGTCCTGGCAATGCCACCAGCGCTCATGTTGTCTTGGAGCGTGTGGATGAATGTAGAGTGAAATTCAGTCCCAGGATAATGTTCTAGAGAGAGAACCTCGCTCCTGTCTGTGATTTCCAGCTTCTTACTCCTCTGAGCTTCCAGTAGGTAGAGACTCCATGACTCCTCAGGCACTGGGTCTGGGTCCTGGTACTCACATGCCTGGTAGAGAAGAAATATTGTAAATAAGATTGCAGCAGCAAATTCAAAAATAATTTTTCATCTCAGGTTTGAAGCTGGTCCTCTCTGTTTGAGATAGAAACCATTCTGCTCTTCATTCTGAGATGGGATCTCATCCCTGCATTCCGTTTATGTATCAGCTGTGCTTGCGATCAGGGCTCTCAAGTGATAACATAAGTTTCAAACAGTGGTGGACTAACTTAACCTAATTCAGTGCTAATTGGAATGAACATCTGGTGACTTCATGTTTACTGGGGGACATAAATGACTTTGGGTCAACGTAGGGGAGAAGGGCCATTCCACACTAGAAGAAGAAGAGGACACTCAGGTGAATGTTTGCATGTGAAAATACCTGCACAATCAGATTCTGAGCATCACATTTAGAGTTCCACTTGCTCCATGAGAATGCACAAGCAGAGGCAAAAAGGGCCATCTGCTCATAGGCAGAATTTTCCAAGAGGGGGTCCTGCCAAGGAAGAAAACGGCCATTAAATGCTAGCACCTGTGTAGAGGGGTACAGTTTAAAAATTGTGGTTTTGAATAAAATTCCAACAACCATGAAGTTTGCTGCAGACATTCATATCCCAAATGTACGACATTTCAGGTCTCATTAAATAAAACGTTTGTGCTTGTTCACAAGCACCGTAATTACATTTTCCAAAGCACCATGCCATGCATAAATGGTTCACTAACAAATGCATTGTGTTTAGTAGACATGAGTTTACCAACCTGAAAACACTTTAATTACTTCTTATATTTAAGATATAACTACCAAAAGTCAAATCCATGTCACATCTAGTTTGCTAGCCTTTTTTTTAAAAAATTAACCAGTAACTAAAACCTTGTTGATGGGGCTGACATATTTGTCGGTGTGCTCATTCACAAAGATGTTGATTCCAGTGTTGAGTATGGCTTTCTGCAGGGCGGGGCCACTCATCCACTTCCCTGAGAGGTGAGGCAGACCTTCCTCTTCCTCCCACAGCAGCATACACTGATTTTCCTGTTGGTTACACACAGCAGGTGCAAATTATATTTCAGCTTATATCTCCCAATTCACTCAACAGTTAGTGTTCTCCTGTTTCTTACCTGGATTTTGATAGTGACAGTAATCAGAGACCCGTTGACGGTGAAAAGAGCCGAGTTTTGACCAAGAGGCCTGAGCTCCCAGCTTTGGAAGGGAAGGTTGGCATAAGTTTCTTGCATCAGTGCAAAGGTCTGGAAGGCGTCCATCTTCAAGGAGAACTTAGCATCTGTCTCCTCATAAGAGATGTCAGTGATCCAATCCATCCTCCACTGCTTCTCTGGATGAAAATTGTCAGTTTTAACGTCTTTCCGAGATTAGTCTGCTTTTTGTACACCTTGACCTGTTGGACGGTGTTGAATATTAGCTCTACCTGTAGCATCCCAGCGAGCCGGTTTGGGAGTTTTCAAGAAGACGACAGAGTCGGGCAGCGTCATAGACACACCAACAGGGAGGGTGGTAACGCCTTCACTGTCATCCATGACAGGTGTCTCCAGAGGACAGGTGAACGTCTGTAGTCCACCGTCTAACAGCTGTTAAATGGAAGAAGGTGAGCTGTACTTTATCTTGTGGTTCAGATAGCAAACAATGAAACCATTTCCTGTTTACCTGTCTAATTTCCCAGCCTTGAACCTGGCAGCCTTGTGGTGGGAGGAAAAACAGGTCGCAGAAGAAGATTCCACCAAGCGGTGTGTACTCATTTAAATCCACCACCTGGACACCAACATTGGACGTGTGCATCTGCGCCACAGATGAAGTTGAGTCTAACTCGGCTGGAGAGCAAGAAACAAGGAAGACAGAACAACGGTTTTCATTTGGCCAGGTCAAGATGTTCAGCTTCTTCCTCTTCATCAGTCATCGGACAGGTTTTTATTCTATTGTGGAAAAATAAGATTGTTCTTGTTTTTCTATGCTACTTCTATTAATACACCAGTTAATGGTTTTGACAAACAGTTCACATCAGAGGTTTAGATTTAGTCGTTACATGATGGTAAACCATGTGTCAAAAGACCTGTCGATCATCTTGGTAGACACCAGAATGTCCTACCACCAAGAGCTTCCATCTGGGTCTGTACTTCGCTCTGTTGTCCCTCTGCTGCCTGGGCATTGGCTTCCTCTGCTGGTTGGGCACTGGCTCCCTCTGCTGGTTGGGCACTGGCTCCCTCTGTCTGGATACTGTTTGCGCTCTGAGATTCAGGTAATAAGAGAGAAAAACATCACGATGAAGTTACTGACCCAACCCAGAGAGCCTCTCTGTCACCTCACCTTCTTGGTGTCAGACTCTTGGATGGACTGCACCTCCTCTTTCATTATCTGCTCGGTCTCATCTTCATTCACCTCCTTCTGCTCAGGTGCCTCCTCACAGCCCTCAGGAGAGCTTAGAAGAGGAACAATATGTAGCATTACCAGCGTTATGGTCCTGTTTAAAGTGTTTGAAATATCTAGTACCTTTGGATGGGTGCGTGTGTTCCCAGTTCATTCATTCTAACCAGCAAGGACGGGTGGTCGTAACGCGTGTGGACGATCCGTAGAGCGATATCTCTCACTGCCAGTTGTCTGGAAAGCTCAAAGCCCAGGCCCATCTCTTCAAAAACATAACCTTTAAACCTGAAAGGAGCCATTGGAGACAAAGAAAAATACTAGCTCGTCACCTCTCCTGATAACTACAAAATTTCTCCATATAGAGCTGCTCATTGTGAGGACAAATTATATAAATAGTATCCTATACTTAAAATCAACAAATATGACTCATACTCTCTCTGAGTTTCTTCAGAAATTTTGAAGATCCAATACAAAGTCTTTCTACAGTCAATGATCACTTTTCCTATCTTAGACTGCTTTTCTACTTTCAAGTATAATTGACAAATATTGGACGGCGTGTAGATAAGATGCTTAACCTTCACTTATTTCACCAACCTTGGGTTCTTATTGATGTTGGCCCAAAGATATATTGTGATGTTGTCAGTGCTGATTACAGCCTGCATGTTGCCTGTGTCAGAGTCAATGTTTTCACTGGCTCCCTGTGGACAATGAGACACACAGAATGTTTTGGCAGATGATCACTCGTTGTCTTTAAGTTCTAATGCGACTGTGATTCTCGTACCTTGAGGATGTCCTCCGTGGTGAGGTCATGTTTGCTACGGATTAACTCCTGCAAATGGAGGATAGCCTCCTGGTATCTCTGGCCCTCTTCTGGATCTGTTGCGGCTCTGAGCAGAACTTCGAGCTCTTCAATCAGCTAAAACAAGGACAACAGTTCACTGTTCATCTCTCAAATTTTATATTTAGCCCAAAATAATCTCTTAAAATTACTTCCTTGGGAAAATAAGCAGCTGAAACACAATTCATTTGTTTACAATATAAACAAGTGAATCTTTTAACAATGTCTAAAACACATTCCCATCTCAATGTTAAATACACACCTGTAGGGCGATGTTACACTGCTCGAGCACATGTGTGCTGTCGACCTCGGAGTCATCTCTCCATAAGGTAAGAAATGTATTTATTTCCCGCTGCACTTCTGGGTCAGGGGTACCATCACACCGCATGTATCTCTCCCACTGGACACAGACAAACACAAATATTTGATTTTAACTTGGTGATAAAAGGAGTGAACTTAAAAAAAGAGTCAACTTCTGAGATGGAGGACCAGATCCACTTCAGCTCAGTCTCTTCAAAGCTGATACAGTGTTTAATTTTGATGGTCTGAGGTGTCATACCTAGCTATGAATTAGCATGTGAATTCATACATCTGGTAGCTATTAAAAGATTCCTAAAACCATTTCAAAAGTGCAGATTCACAATTTTGCGTCAGATGAGAAAAAAAAATTGACTTGTGTCTAAAATCATTGAGTCAACATTACAATATTGATTATTGATACAGGAATCCAGACTGAGGAAAAAAACCTATACAGGTAATCATGGAAGGATTATGCAATCAAAATGTCAGCCATCTCATACTTTCTCCGTCTCCGCAGCCTTAGTCTTCCATTCCGTTACTGCGGCGTGATTGTTTTCTAGCAGACACTGGAGATGATTCAGCTCACCTCTGCGGTGCTCTCGGGCCTGTCAGCAGAAGACATTAGTGGAGGCCACAGAGAAGTGTCCAAGCTCAATACAGTACACACAGAGATGTATATTTAAGTAGATACTGGTCAATCAGTTTGTCATACTGATTTAATACTGATTTTATATTGAATGATATGACATTTAAATGCAGAAGGCACAGCATACCTTTATCTTAAGTTGCTCTAGCTCTCTCTCCTTTTTCTCCCTCTGTAATCTTTCCTGTTCTTCTTTCTCAGCTTGAAGGCGTGCTTCCTCTATAAGCAAAAGCAGAATGTGTCCTGAATTTTGTAGGATTCTTTTCATTCCTAAATAGTGATAAAAAAATTCTAATCAGATTATTAAACAGATGTATTACCTTCCTCTCTCAGTCTCCTCTCCTCTTCCTCTTTTGCTTTCTGAGCTTTGCTCAGCTTACCTTTTTTGTTAGCTGCCTGCCCCACAAAACATTACAAATTATTTTTTTTTAACAAAGCAAATTTGTTACTAGTTTAAAAAACCTATACTATTATGGACAGCAACTGTTGGAGTGAAGTGGTATCTACTCTATGTCTGACTGCGTATATCTTTAATTACATGTGGAATAATGTTTTGAGTGCACTGACTGACTGTGGCTCATACCTTTTTTTTCTTTGGCGGCTATTTTTCTCAGGAGGAAACACACAGAGAAAGTTTAAAGAGAAATACAAGAGAGATGAGAGTTTAAAAGAACATGCAGATTGCGCACGGAGCGGGACTCGAACCCACAACCTCCTTGCTGTGCGGCGCTACCCACTGCGCCTCCGTGCTATAACGTCTTATTAATTAATATAGTGTTAAACTGAGACAAGTAAATGTGGGGAAAAAAGCCAAAACTCACCATGTTGAAACGTATTAGGAATAATGAATGGAGAAAATAATTTCCACAAACAGGGATTAATAGAGTACATTTCTTTCATCTGTCCCTCCTTCTCCTTTCATGTTTTGTCATCTGAAGAGTCCGGGTAACCATAGAAACCTGACGCATGCGTGGTTGTAATGTTTTGTTGCGACATAACGAAACGATATACGACTAGTGTGTTTGTTTACTGTAGAGGTCTCTGCCTTCTCGACCACCTTGAGTGTAATAACGTGAAATATTACGTGTAAGTATGAATTCGCTATTTTTATATCGTTTTTTTTTACATAATTTGTATTGAATAATAACAAACATGCTGGCTACTGTTGTTTGACAACTCCGTAGTACGTTAATAAATCAACCCGTGTGTTTGTGTTTGCGACAGAAGCCAAATCGACATACGGCTGTGGACGGAGAAGTTCAACTCTTGGTCAAAGGAAGGACAACAACAACAGGAAGAACTGTACTTTACCCGTCATCCTGCAAAATAAAACGTGTGATTATGTATTTACTGATCGGTTTGGTTGTTTGTGGCATCTGTGATCACTTCTAACAACCATGCTAGCATGCCTATGTTGTTCTCGCCATTCCGTTAAATGAAATGATTCGTATTTGTTTCTTCAGAAACGTCCACTTCGTGTCTGCGATGGCCAGTCCTCTAAAGGCTGAGGTGATCCGGCTTTACAAAACCGTAAGTGAATTAGTCACATTGTGTTTGTGTCCTGCGATGCAGAATATTCTAATATGTTTCTCGTCCTCCTAAAAGCTGCTCTATCTCGGTCGTGAGTACCCGAAGGGATCGGCTTATTTCAGAGAGCGCTTAAAGGCAGCGTTCATGAAGAATAAAGACGAAACGGATCCTGAGAAGATCAGACAGCTGGTGGGCCGTGGGGACTTTGTCATTAAGGAACTGGAGGCTCTTTATTTCCTCAGAAAATATCGAGCTATGAAAAAGAGGTATTATGAAGTAGAAAAATGAACTGCCCTCAATCAGCACCAATGACCCATCATGAATGAAAGATTATGCGAGATGCCCTGACCTCAATAGAAAAGATCCGTGTCTGAAAAGTGCCAGAGGGGCCAGAGGGTGATGAATGAATCAGTTTCAGGAACTTTGACAAGGAAGTCCCATATTTTTGTTTTGTGTTAAATCCTAAATTTATGTAAAGGCTGCTGAAATTTACCTTCTTTTGCAGAAGAAGGAATGAGCAAATCCTTTGCCAAGTGTAATTTCATGCATGTTCTGATGTTGATGTTTAGATTTTGGCTTCTTAAGACAAGATAAGTTGTAGACATGCACCTGCAGAAGCTTAATTAACAGCCAAATATATGGTAATGTGTGCATACTGCACATCCATGTATGCAATTGTATTTACATCTGTATATAAACAATACATAGATGTAAATATATGACTATTTCTTGAGAAGTGAATGTATTGAAATACAAAATGATTTAGAAAAGTATTTGTTTATGAAATATAAACAGTACTCTAGATATTTTCTCATGGATGCTGCCTTCTGTTTTACACACATATGTGAAGAGAGACTTATCATATTTCATGAACAAAATTCTACAAAGCACCTTCAAGTTCCAATGAAAGTTCGAACAAAGTTCGAAAGTTCGACTGATTTGACTTTTGTTTCAGGAAAGAAATATATATTATCAGATGTCACCAGGCTGGTGGTCAGTCACACACTTGGTGTTGTTAAAATGAAACTGATGCAGTTATCATCACCAACAGTCGAGTCTATGAGAATTGCATGAGATGAAAATTTATGCAGAAGCAATAAGGTTACTAATATCAGTGGTATTGGTAGTTTATGTAATATGTATGTAGAAACTAATAAGTCTGGTTTCTAAAAAATTAAAACTACACAACATCCCGATGGAACCTCAGTCTCCACATTATGTGGACTTAGGCTCGTATGGTCTACTATTAACTTAAAAAAGAATTAGATATGTTAATTGATAGATGATTTTTTTTTAATGATTAAGAAACAAACAATGAACCCCGCCCTCCTTTTTTTCCCCTGACAAATAACAGCCTGCAAAGGCACATCTTACATCAAAAGAAGACCATTTTACAAAAATTACTATTTTAGGGTTTATATTTGTATACATTTGAAGCTGTGATTTCCTGGCACTTAATAAATGACAGAAAACAGTTTACTGTCATTTAAACATTTAATATATCTCAGATTAGCTTATACTCATATCGTCCATGTAATCAATAGCAAATTTAAATGTAGACATTTTATAAAAGACAATTTTTTCTTCATGTTGGAGTTATATTTAATAAGTCCATCTCAGTGCTACGTAAATCAGGTTTATTGACTCCAACTGTCTTCTGTCTGCTTTCTGTCACCTTTGACCTCCCCTCTCTCCTCATGACCTGAACAGGGAAAAGCAAAATAAAAGTCAGGAGCTGTCATCAGTCTGCAGCATTGGATATTGTTTCTCTGCTGCAGCACTTACTCTGTCTTTGAGCAATATAAACAGGTAATAAAAAGTTGTGTCTTCTTTCTTGAATGTAAGCCCTGATTCTACTCTGGATGTTCGACCCCCTGAATGATGCAAAACAGGATCATTAATGTTTATTTGTTGTATTTAAATATCACAAACAAAATACTTTTTTTTTTACCTGTAAACAAGCTGACCACAAGTCCAACAATGACAGCTGTTAGAGTTCCAATAGGACCAAAGTAGAGATAGGAAGGAGACTGCCAGGTATCTGCCAGCTGATGGCTGGTGGTGGGAAAAGAAGAAAATTAATCTCAATTAATCAATAATGGGGACGGCAGTAGCTCAGCCCACTAGGTCTTGGACTGAGGACCAGAGGGTGGCCAGTTCAAAGCCCATGTGGGAGTGTGAACGGGCAGTGGAGAGGTGCCAGTTCATCTCCTAAGTGCTGCTGAGGTGCCCTTGAGCAAGACACTGTCCGCCTACAAGTTACTAATTAGGTGCACCACGAAGGAGCTGCCCGCGGCTCTACATCTCATCATCTGCATGGTTACAGGCTCCAATTTTTCAGCAATGATTTGAGTTTTCTGTCAATTCACCAGTGTTCCACATGATTGATATTGTGTGTATGAAATTGACTGAGAGATTCATGGGATTTATTAACTATTTACTATATATTTATTTCAAAATTTGATTTTCTCACACTTCACATGAAATGTTTGACTATTTTGAGATAATTTACTGAGCTGTAGGCTGTAATCATCAAAATGTATTTTTCAAAAAATGTTTGAAGCATTTTTATTCTAGAATACAGACAACAAATATTGCACTTTCCCAGGATATTCTTTTCTAATCTTTTAAGATGCATTTGTATACATCTTCAGCAAAAAGGTTAAATCACAAGTACAGTGCGCCCTCGCTCGGTCACGCATCAACGCTCACGACTCCACCTGATCGTGGATTTTTGGTAGGCAGTCACGTGATACCGTACGCGTATTCTATTGGCTGACAGCATCCAGAAGTGCACTCTGTTCCATCAGTCTCAGGACTTTCGTGAGACACAAAAGTGCTTTAAACAGTATTAGAGTTAGTGAAAAGGTAATAACAGATAGACGGTGGTTTAATATCGTTATGGGGAGGGTCATAAACATTTAAATTACCACAAATAAGATAAATCGATCTCGATTGCAGATTCTTTACTTGCGTGTGGTTCCTAGAACGCATTAACCTCTGGTGGAATGTTTAAAATAATCTAATAAAATACACACTACAGCAATTGTAAATGTGCTAGAGAAGTTGAGAGTCGTAGGGACTATGTGACCTTGATTTTAGGCAGAGTGTTTGCTTTTCCTGGACTCAATTGAGTATTGGCAGTAGACTTATCACCATACTTACAAAAATGACGTATTGATGTCAGTTCGACATGGGGTCGGTTTGACATGTGGTCAGTTGCCGGTGGATCCAGTGACTGCCCACCACGCACACACACATAGCAAAGCTTGGCTGCAGTTGAGTTGAGTGCCAGCTCGACTCCCAGGATGTCGTTACCAGAGGTCTCGTTAGATAAGTATCTGTTGACATTGTTTGTCTGCATCATCGATGACACTGTTGGACTTCTCTCAACCTATGTATGATTTAGTTGACAAATATTTTATACTGATGTACTTTGTCCTGTCTTAAGAAAATCTCTCTTCACCACACCGCAAAGAACGAGGGCACATTGTATTCAATCTGTGTACATTACTCTCTGCTCAATTTCTGCACTGCAGCACATTTTCCGAACATACATGCAGGTAACCGGTGTACGTGCTCCTTTAGCAATGTTATGTATTGATAGATTATTAAACCTGCAGGATTGTTCAGGTCATTTGTAACACATTGAGCTGCCCCGTTGCTTTCATAATAATTTGATTCAATCATTCACCACAGCCAGTTACACACTTACATGCCATCATTGTTCTGTAAAAGTGTTGTGATGGTGGTAATTGATTCTTTTGGCAGAGCAGTGGGGGTCCGGTTGAAGCTGTCTGTGGGGTTGAAACAGCCCTCAGTGCTCAGTGGTAGAGGTCGGGCCATTGCAGGAGAAGGGGGATATATCAGGCCTCCAACGCTGACACAGGTGGCGGCAGCCAACCCCACCAAAAGACCTGACAAAGCTCCCTGGAGAAAAACATTACATTAAAACTTAAGTAACACCTCATATTCGACACAGCTGGTCAGATAATTTCAAAACAATAATTTTCATAGAACAGTTAACAAATTCTATGAATATGAACCAAACCTTGAATTTATGACACCAAGGACTGGAGTAAAAACCGTTGTGTACGCTGTACTTAAAAAAATTTTACTGCACAGACATGTGTGTGGGCAAACAGTCCAATAACAGTATGTTAGGACAAAGTCCAAAAGAAAAAATATTTGAAATTAATTATAACTCACACATGACAGTAGGGAAGACAAGAAGGGGGGAGATGATGAACTAGCAGACAAGGGAAGGGGAACACAGAAAAAATGCAAGAGAAAGAAGTGATACAAGACTCCAGTGATGTGTGGTGAGGTCGTGGCTGGCGAGGCACGGATTTCATCATAATTAGATTTAGAAACTTATGAACCTACAGTGTAGCTTATTCACCATTTAATTAGCAACAGTGAGTGGATTATTTTTAAACTCTCAGAGCAGAATTATTTACACACACAAACTGTAACACACAAATAAGCACATTTTATTAAAAAAAAAAAAAGTTGTTATCTACATGTTTGTTAATATGTTTACTTTTAAATGAAGTCCATGCGCAGCCCCTCCTGAACATAACCATCGAAAAAAATTTGAGTTGAGATGTAATCCTCCATTTTTATAATAAGGCAAGACGAGCGGAAAACAAATAAATGGCTGTTGACTCGCTGACTAGAGATTGTAGTTTGCTGTCACTTCTGCTGTGGCCGAGGAAGAGAAATCCTCGGCCTAATCCTCGCTGGTGATACCTGGGATCATCAGCACCCCCTACCATGAGGCACGAGAACTGCATGCCTCACTTCATGCCTTTTTACAGCGGTTTCAGGACCGCTCAACTCAAGAAAGACGTTACACACATACAGATGTTGACAAAAAAACATTACGTCATATATATTAGCTAAACTATGGAAATTTAGTTCATCCAGCAAATGTTTTTTTGAACATTTTAATAGCAACATATAGAGAGATAGCATTACGGTTTCACTGTATAGCGTGCCAGCACAGCTAGCCGAGCCTTTGCGTAATCCATGCTGAGGCTCGGTGGCTGGTGCCTCACTGCAGGTTTCTTCTCAGTATTTCCGTGGTAAATGTGAAAATTCAGCAATTTTGAGTAAAACATAAAATAAAATTGGTGACGTTAAACAGAAAATAATTTTATAATACACATCACTGGATAAATAGTACCATTTAATTTATTTCTTGCATTTTTAATTTTTTTCTTTCATGATGGCAGGTGTAACACTTTTAACACAAATAGACTGATAATAAGGGAACAAAGGCTACTGTGAGGAAAGGACAAACTTACTTTAGAAGTGGCAGATGGACAAAGAATTCCCAAAGTGAATACGCCAAGTAAAGGACCTCCAGTAGCACCAATGACAACAACACTTGCCTGTTTGAAATAACTCAAAATTACAAAATGAGGATGATGACCACCGGCTATTTTTGATTCAAAGTTATTTAGAGCATGTTGTATAAATTAAAAAAATATTTAATTTTCAAATTTCATGAAGTGTATATGGTTCCTATTTGTGTCTATTATTGATGCAAACACATCCACAGATCAACTGTACCTGCATCATTGCTCCCATAGCTGAAGCCAATCCAGCCATGCCAATACATAAAATCCCATAAAACAAAGCTAGAAACAAATCATGTTAGAAACAGACATTTCAGTTCTGCACAATTTTACGACTACTGACTGAGTTACAGCTTAAGTGACACGCTTGTGCTCATCTACTCACTCAGTCCTTTGGACATCCAGAACAGATGCTTCTCTGACATGTTAGTGTATGGTTTGATCAGGTCCTCCAGTGTCACTGTAGCCAGTGCATTGATGCTGGTAGAAACTGTGCTGTGGTGAAATGACAAAAAAAATCACAACATGACAGACATAAACCATTCTATTTACATAATTTTTTATGACTATGGTTAATTTGCAGTACATTTGCAGTTCATACAAATTATACTATTTCCTGCCTTAAGGTTAACAGCAACCAGTACAGTTGTCATCATGATATATTGTAACTCAGTATGCTGAGTGTGTGCATTGGATCTATTGAGTGGAATAACTTTCATGAACATGAACCTTAGAGAGCCGCTACATACGGCTGCAAAAAATAGTCCAGGAAGGCCAGGATAGTCAGTCAAGATGTCCATCACCAAATATGGCATCAGCTGAGAAGAGTGTTGCAGATATTATCATTCATGACATCAAATTTAGCAAAATGAAACGGTAGTGTTAATATTGTTATACAAGTTATATATTTGTATGTAGGAATTCAGTATAGCATGTTGGAGGAGTACTAGAAACTAACAACCATAACTTTCAGCTATGCCCTGCATCTTGTCTTAGACCTGATCAAGTGCAGAAACTTGTCCAGCTGTCCATGGGTCACAGTTCTTATACATTGAGAAGAGGCACATTCCAGCAAACACTGTGGACACCAGGAAGGTGCACAGACCTAACATATAGATGTACATAGCTCTGGAAAAAGAAAAGAACAAGAGGCTGAATGCCATTAAAGGCATAATACATGGACATAAATGACAGACAATGTAATACTTAGGAGGAATGGAGGGTGGACAGTTCAAGAACAGCATGAGCCACATAGTATGTATGAACTGTCCATATATATATATATATATATATATATATATATATATATATATATATATATATATATATATATATATATATATATATATATATATATATATGTATATGTATATGTATATATATATTTTTTTTATTTTTTTTATTTTACTATATATATTTTTTTTTTCAGTTGCAAGGGAACCAGGGCAATCTGATTTAAAAAAAGGGATAACAAGACATACATAGTCTTCACTCAATATTTTTTTTGCCTTTAATTTACATACTCTCCTTGGACACTGCACCAAGCTGAAAGAGCCTTCTTCATACACAATTTTTATGTGTATGGGGGTATGATACCTGATAAGCTGAGATGCTCACAGAGATATGTACAACAATGAACTGGGGGATATGAGTGTTGGAGTTGCACGTACGCAGCGGCAGATAGGGGAACTACAGTAGTTGGATATGGGGGTGTGTGGTTGTTCATATCTGCGAATGTTAATATATCGGATGTTCATACTTGAGGGCTATCTGTACTGCTTCTGCTGTACAGGTAGCATGTGGAGTACTAAAAGGTCATGCAAAACATTAAACACCACTGACTGAAAAGAAAATTGTTTTGTCACCATTGCGTCACCAAGTCCCAGCGCTATTTAATCAGTGACTAACGATAACCCATGGTAATCTCCAAATTGAGAAAAAGGTGAGGAAACGTCTTATTCCATCTGATTATTATCTGCAGAAAACAGTCCATGTAGTGCAAAATTCTTTCTTTAAGCTAGTGTCCAATATAAAAAACAACAAAGTGTGACTCACATTCTGGCATGAGTGATGCTCCTGCAGGAGACATATCTCTGAACCTGGGATTGGGTAGTCCCGTTAACACCAATCCAGCTCATTGTTCCCCCAATGACCATGGTCCAAAAAGTGTGTCTCCTCATAGGGTTTGTGTCAAAACTGATGAAACACAACATGCAAAACGTTTGGGTTACATAAGTGTGTGTGTGTGTGTGTGTGTGTGTGTGTGTGTGTGTGTGTGTGTGTGTGTGTGTGTGTGTGTGTGTGTGTGTGTGTGTGTGTGTGTGTGTGGTGTGTGTGTGTGTGTGTGTGTGTGTGTGTGTGTGTGTGTGTGTGTGTGTGTCTATATATATCTATATATCTATCTCTCTCCATCTATATATATATACTGTACATGGAGAGAGGGAGAAAGATAACTATAACTAGTGTAGCAACCACTTGTCCATTGTACTCACTCCGAAAAGTTGAGTCTACCTCCTTGTTGTGAATCTGAAATGACTTTGAAGAGTCCACCTTGTAAGATCACAGACTTAATAATAACAGCCAGGTAACCTGAAATCATTATTCCAATCTAGGAGATAAAATAAGACACGTTTGGGTTGGAAAGTAGTTTTAATAGATTTTTGAATAAAAGGTTATATTTTATCGTAACATGTTATTGCAATAAAATGATTGTATGTGCTGCAATATTATATTTTCTCTAAAAATGATAGTGATTATAAGACAATTTGCAAAGATTTACAATTTCTAATTTCTCTGTCAATGAGAAAACATTTCTTTCTTTTTTTTATTTAAATTTTCTGTTATTCACAGAGACACTTACCTGGAATACATCAGTCCACACCACTGCTTTCAGTCCACCCTGTAAGGATACAGTTCATAATCAGATATTGGAATTACATCAATCCTTCACAGTCCACATTAATGTACCTCTTTAAACAAAACCAATCTTATTCATTTCAACATAGCTAGCGGTCTATGGTATGCTCATCTATGCAGTATGATGTTTATATTTATTTACTAACCAATGTGCAGTACAGAGTACACACAATGCCTGTTGTAATAATTCCACCCCACAGATCTATATCAGCAACTATAGAGAGAGAACAAAGTCAATCACACAGTAGTCTCAAATAACACACTGAAGGTTATTGGTAGTTTTCTGATGTCAGTGATAATTTGTGATGAACACTGTGGACTGAAAACAACATACTCTGGCTTAAAGCAAGGGCTGGGCCATAGATGACGATTCCAATGTAGAGCACCTGTGTTAAACAGAAAAATGTAATGCAGACATATATGACCCTCATGAGTAAAATTGTGATGATAGTCTCACTGGTAAATGTCTTGTCCTTATGTATTGTGATGCTTCTCACTCACTGTCTGAAAAATGAAGATCACAGTTCCTAGAAGACGGGTTGCTCTGTTGAAACGCATCTCCAGATACTTGACCCCATCAAGACAGAAAAGCAGACAATGTAAAGAAGTGCTTTCATTTGTCAATAAATAAATGGAGTCCAGTTATGTGTATGCAGTTAACTACTGCATGTCATCTGTGGACTTGAATGAAAAAAATTTAGCATAATAACATTAAAATAGGTCAAACACTCATCAGACAATAGTATTCCACTGCTTTTATATCAGTTGCTTTGACAATATATTGCAATAAATCTCATAGAAGACCATTTAAATTGGAATGAGACAATGGCACTTTTTGTCACAAATTTTTGGTTATTAACCATCATTTACATTATTTATTTTCACCTTTGTATATATAACAGCCAGTGTTATGAAAGAGCCATCATGTGTCTAAGCAACTGCTCAAAATTAAATGTCAGTAAGTCTATTTCATGATACACAATATGAAAAAAAAAAACATTTCATATCATAGAATATACCTAAAAACATCTATTCTTACCTCGTAGGTGCTGGTAATGGCAAGCCTGTAGAAGACTGGGAGAAAGACTTCAGAAACCACCACCACCGACGATATATGACCCACACCAAAAAATACAAAGATTGCTCCATAGCGATACACCTTCAAAACAGGAATATATCTAATAATTTCAAACCAGCATCATCTGAAAGAGATTAAATAACCTGTCCAAAAAAAAATATTTTGGTGTGAAGAACAGCATCAACCTTACCTCAGCTGGGCTGGACAACACTGTGATGGAAGACATGAAGCTAGCAGTCAAAGATATGGAGACAGGAAAGGCTGTCAGTCTCCGGCCCCCTGTAAGGAAGACTCTGGAGCTTTCTTGGCCTCTGTTGGCCCATGCAAAGTAGACCCCAATGGCGGTGGACACCACCAGCATGAGAGCAAACACCACATAGTCAGCTGCCACAAGGGAGCCAGCGGCAAGAGAATCCCCTGACATTTTGCTTTGAGTCAGACTAAAACCAATACCACAGCTGTTTGGTGCACAGTTTTTCATTCAGATAAAAAAAAACAACCCAGACATAACTAACTGAAATGTAGGCAATGATCACCTAACATGACACTGAACTCAAGAAAAATAAACAAACCTCTACTCCAAGTGACAATGATGTACAGTAACTTACAGAATGGTTCAGCCCAAAATGAAATTCCTCATTTTACTGAATAAGACACTATTATTATTGCAAAGTAATTTTAAAGATATGATTCTTTAAATTCCCACAGTATTCCATTTACGTATGCTTTTTAGTTTAACCCCAAATAATTTTGATAAAATGAAGACAAGAGAGTCTCAAAGTTTGTTTGCATTAAATCCTAAATTTATGCAAAGGCTGTGTCTGTATAAACTCTAAAACACCAATCATCACTGACGCAAAACTGACAAGAAAAGCACATTTCAGTTGGTCTGAACCATCTTGAGAAGATGCAGAAGGTTAAAAGAGCTGTTGTGTGGTGCACTGAATTAATCTAAAACATTTCAGTCCAGAAAGAGTGAGACATACTAAGACATATTAAGTTGAAAAAAGAATACATTATATTAAAGGTTTATTAAGCAAAGAACAGAACAAGCAGAAGCTAAATACAAAAAATATAGAAATATATTAAATGTTATAATACGAACATGTAAGAAAGAATATTGTACTAATCTGCTTGCAGAAAATAAAAATTACACCAGACAACTATGGGATATAGTTAACAAATTTATAAAACAAAGTAAGGCTAAATCATCCTATCCAGAATATTTTAATATTAGAAATACAAACTTAGAGCACATGGATGAAGTAGCAAATAAATTTAATGACTTCTTTGTGGGTGTCGGGCCTGAGCTGGCAGAAAACATTCCTGTCTCTCACTTGCCATGGGATTATTTTGACAACATTGGAGGAAGGAATCAGAAGTCAATGTTTCTGGCGCCAGTGAAGGACACAGAGATAAGACACCTGGTCAGCCAATGCGTAGCAAAAACTTCTACTGATGTGAATGGATTTGATATGAAGCTAATCAAGGACATTTTGGATGGAATTCTGCAACCATTTACACACCTATGTAATTTGTCATTTCAAACTGGGGTGTTTCCTTACAAAATGAAGATTGGAAAAGTGGTTCCGATATATAAAAATGGGGATGCTTGTGAATTTACAAATTACAGACCCGTTTCAATACTAACCACACTTATCAAAAATCCTAGAGAAGCTGTTCAATAACAGACTGGATAAATTCATAACAAAACACAATCTCCTTGACTGTAGTCAGTACGGCTTCAGGAAGAATGGATAAAGAGCTATTTACAAAATAGATTGCGATACGTCACTCTGGGCGGGAGGACATCAAAAACATTAGACATTGTGTGTGGGGTACCACAGGGGTCAAAATTGGGTCCAAAATTATTTATACTTTACATAAATGATTTATGTAAGGTTTCAAATGTCCTTAAAATGATACTTTTTGCGGATGATACAACCAACCTTTGCAAAGGATATGACATAAATAAATTAGCCCAAACAGTCAATGAGGAATTGGCCAAAATGTAGTTGTGGTTTGATATAAACAAATTATCCTTGAACCTAAGAAAAACTAAGTATATGTTATTTGGGAAGAAAAGCTGCAAACACAAAATTAATATTAAGATGAATGAAGTAAATATTGAACAGGTTGCTGAATTTAAAATGCTAGGAGTGATTATTGATGAGATGCTAAATTGGAAACCTCATTTAAGACAGCTGCAAAAAATGTTAGCCAGAAGTGTATCCATACTCTGGAGATACTCAAAAATTATTAAATCAGAAGGCACTCCATACAATATATTGTGCACTAATCCTGCCCTACCTTAACTACTGTGCTGAAGTATGGGGAAACACATATAAAAGTGGCTTACAACCTTTATTTCTGATCCAGAAAAGAGCCTTAAGAATTATTCACACTGAACATTATAGAGCTCATACAAATTATTTAAATATTTATTAATCCAAACTAGTGAAAATACATGACATCATAAGCTACAAAACTGCACAACTTATGTATAAAGCAGCCAATAACTATTTACCTCAAAATATATAATTACAAATACAGATAAATGAATCAAATTACCAATTAAGAGAAAACACAGTATATACACAAATGTGAATATTTGGAGTGGAAAAAAGTAATTTCCCTACAGGGATTATTAAAAGATTGATTATAAAGGATTTCTTATAATCAATTTTATGTAATAAATGTAGTTGTAAAATAATTATTTTACAATTAGCCTTGCAAATTCATGCTTTGCTGCCTGTTAAAGACCAAAACCTTTCATATAAACGTTTGTGCAGCTCCTCAGCCGGCCCACATGTCAAATTTTAGAACTCTGTGTGGCCCACCAGCTTGCCAACCTCTGTTCTAACAGACCTTTAGCACATCAACCAATCAAATTACCTTTAGTGAGGCTCCAGGTATGGGGGTGGATTAAAGCAGGACCGTAAGAATGAAAATAGGAAGGAAACAAATACATATTGTACATCAAAATAAAACCTTTTAGAGCATTTTCATTATTTTAACCACTTAAAAATTATAAAAATGACTTTATTTTTGAATGCAGACATACATTTGAAGCTTTGATTTTCTGGCATATAGTAAATGACAGATAAATGGTATTCGATCTTTTGATCTTATAAACGTCTTGGATTAGTGTATAATCATATTTTTCATGTAATCAATAGCAATGTTAAATGTAGACATTTTGTGAAAGACTATTTTCTTCATGTTGGAGTTATATTTAGTAAGTCCATCTCAGTGCTACACAAGTCAGGTCTTTTGACTGCAACTGTCTTCTGTCTGCTTTCTGTCACCTTTGACCTCCCTCCTCTCCTCGTGACCTGAACAGGGAAAAGCACAAAAAAAAAGTCAGGAGCCATCATGAGTCTGCAGCATTGGTTGTTATTTCTCTGTTGCAGCACTTACTCTGTCTTTGAGCAATATAAACAGGTAATAAAAAGTCGTGTCTTCTTTCTTGAATGTAAGCCTTGATTCTACTCTGGATGTCCGACCCCCTGAAAGATGCAAAACAGGATCATTAATGTTTATTTGTTGTATTTAAATATCACAAACAAAATACTTTTTATTTTACCTGTAAAAATGCTGACCACAAGTCCAACAATGACAGATGTTAAAATTCCAATCGTACCACAGTAGAGGTAGGAGGGAAACTGCCAAGTATCTGCCAGCAGATGACTGGTGGTGGGAGAAATAAATAAGTAATCCCAATGCCAATCTCTATCAATCAATCAATCAATCAATCAATCAATCAACCGGTCAGTCAGTTTGCCCCGCCTGTATGCATTTGTGTATGACAGGGGGTATCTGTGTCATCTTCACACCCAGGTCCTCTACCACAGGCCTGGGAGTTTAAAGATTCTTTGTACAGTCTTAGCTGCTCATAGGACTGCACTCTTGTGTACTGAGGCTCCAGATAATGTTCCTGGAATCTTCTAGAGCTACTCTCCTGGTTCGGGTGTCACTGTCTAAAATGCACCTACAGTCACATGAAAAAGTTAGGACACCTTACTAAATAATCAGTTCTTTATTAAGAAATATCAATACATATCAATGTGCAATCTTGTTTTTGTTTATATCTTCCAAAGAAAGTGATTTAATTGCAATTAAACAACAAAAAGAAATATTGTTTTACTCAACAAACAAAAGATATGAACAAAAATGCACATTTTAATAACTTGTGTTTCCCCTTTTGGCTGAAATAACTTCTACGAGGCACTTCTTGTAGCCATTTACCAGACTCTGACATTGATCTTAATGCAGAATTCTTTCAGCTGCGAGATGTTTGAGGGGTTTCTTGCCTGTACAGCCTGTTTCAAGTCAGCCCACAGCATCTCAGTGGGATTAATTTTCAGGATTTGACTAGGGCATTCCAGTTCTTCTAGCCAGTCCTTCATGGATTTCCTGGTATGCTTTGGGTCATTGTCGTGTTGCAGGTTCCAGTTCTGCTTCATGAAGGATTCCATGATGGTGAGCTGGCTAGCTCCTGCTGCAGCATAGCATTCCCAAACCATGAACCTGCCACTTTCATGCTACAAAGTTGGTATGAGGTTCTTTTCTTGGAATGATGTGTTGGGTTTATGCCAAACATGTCTGTTCTGTCATGATTTTCATGTCAAAAACATGAAAAATCTTTGGAATAGTTATGATACTCTAAAATTATGTTAACTGGGCAGTTTGTGATGGGCAGATGAAGTCCCATCAAGCATTGAAGCTTTTAATCCCAATCGGTTCACTGCGGTTCATGAGCTTCATGAGGTTTCATTTGCTCTAGTACGACATCTACTGGATGCTAAAATATCACTTGGCATAAGTTTGAAGTATGTGGCATTTTATTGATGGCAGTAGACTGTGTGTGTGTGTGTGTGTGTGTGTGTGTGTGTGTGTGTGTGTGTGTGTGTGTGTGTGTGTGTGTGTGTGTGTGTGTGTGTGTGTGTGTGTGTGTGTGTGTGTGTGTGTAAAAAATAAAAAAACAAATAAATAAATCTATTAATTATTTTAATCAGCCCAAGGTGATTGGCAATCAACATTACAAATAAAATATATTCTTGAAAGATTTTGATTCTTGAATAAGTACAACAATAAACATAGCAGTACTTTTTTGATATTCTGATTTTTTGAGATGTACTTATATCTTATGCTGTATATCTTCAACAAAAAAATGAAATCACATGTTGCTTTCATAATAATTTGATTCAAAGTAATTGATTCACTCAGTTACACACTTACTTGACATCACTGTTCTGTACAAGGGTTGCGGTGATGGAGACTGATTCTGTTGGCGCAGCAGTGGAGGTCCAGTTGTAACTGTTTGTGGCATTGAAATAACAGCCCGCAGTGGTCAATGGCAGAGGTCGAGCCATTGCAGGAGAAGGGGGGTATATGAGGCCTCCAATACTGACACAGGAGGAGGCAGCCAACCCCACCAAAAGACCTGACAATGCTCCCTGTAGAAAAACTTTACATTAAATCTCACATTCAACACAGCTGATCAGATCAATTCAAAACAACATTTTTTATAGAATAGCTAACAAATCCTGTACACATTTACTAGGAACACATTGTAAAAATTCAAAAAGTCCAAAAATAAAAAGATTGGAGTCAATTATAACTCACACAGAAAAGTGAAGTTGATGAATGCAAGAGAAAGAAATGATAATAAGACACAGATATAGTCTGAAAAAAGAAGGGGTGACAAAAATAAAACAAAATGGGAAACCTGTGGCACAAATAGACTGATAATAAGGGAAGAAAAGCTACAGTGAGGAAAGGACAAACTTACTTTAGAAGTGACAAATGGACAGAGGATTCCCAAAGTGAATACACCAAGTAAAGGACCTCCAGTAGCACCAAAGACGACAACACTTGCCTGTTTGAAACAACTCAAAATTACAAACTGGGGATCATGATTCCAAAATCTGGTACACTGTGCTAAAAATATTTTTAAGTGATTCAGAGCATGTTGTATTAATATAAAAGTTTTTTTTCAAATTCCACAGAATACATATGGTTCCTATTTGTGTTTATTAAGGAATTGTGATGCTAACATATCCACAGATCAACTATACCTGCATCATTGCTCCCATGGCTGAAGCCAATCCAGCCATGCCAATACATAAAATCCCATAAAAGAAAGCTGGAAGCAAATCACATTAGAAACAGACATTTCATTTCTGCACAATTTGGCAACTGCAGACTGAGTTACAGCTTAAGTGACACTCTAGTGCTCATCCACTCACTCAGTCCTTTGGACATCCAAAACAGATGCTTCTCTGACATGTTAGTGTATGGTTTGATCAGGTCCTCCAGTGTCACTGCAGCCAGTGCATTGATGCTGGTAGAAACTGTGCTGTGGTGAAATAATGGCAAAATCAGAACATGACTGATATGAACCATCATATTCATGCAAGTTTGTCTGGCTAAGGTTAATTTGCAGTACTGCACATGTGCAATAATTTGATATGCACTATTCCATACAGTCTGCCTAAAGATTTACAGCAGTACAGTTGTCAATATGATACAACTTAAAATGCAGAGTGTGTGCATTGGATCTACGAAGTGAAATAACTTTCATGAACATGAACCTTAGAGAGCCGCTACATACGGCTGCAAAAAATAGTCCAGGAAGGCCAGAGTAGTCACTCAAGATGTCCATCACCAAATATGGAATCAGCTGAGAAGAGTGTTGCGGATGTTAGCATTTATTACATGGAAGTGACACAATAATGTTAATATAGTTATCTATTTATATGTAAAGATATACAATACAGCATGTTGGAGGAGTGCTAGTATAGTATAGTGGAAGAATACTAACTACTAACTAACAGCTATAACCTTCCATTGTGTCTTATACCTGATCAAGAGCAGAAACTTTTCCAGATGTCCATGGGTCACAGTTCTTATAAATTGAGAAGAGGCACATTCCAGCAAACACTGTGGACACCGTGAAGATACACAGACCTACTATATAGATGCACATAGCTCTGGGGAAAAAAAGGAACAATGAAACTCAGTGCAAAAAAAAGGCAAAATGCATGAACACTAACATTATTCCAGACTCATTCATTCAAAACATTGGGAAGATTTACAGATAATGTAACAGTCTGTATAAATGCTGATATATTTCACTATTTACCCAATTTGTGTTCATTTGCAAGATGCTGCTATCGTCTTTGTGCCTCTACTTAACATATAACATATGTTTTTAAGCATTTCTCTTGGTCCTTCTTGCCTTGTAACTTCCCAAAATGGCAGCCTATACATTGCCTGTTGTGCTCAGTCATCAACCTAACCTTGATGTTGTCACAATAGCAAGTGCCAGATTTCAGAACTCGGAGTTAACATGTTAATCACTGACTAATGCTAAACCATGTTAATGTTGAAAACTTGAGAATAGAGGGGCAAAACAGCTTCCTTTAGAGCTAAGCTCCAAGAATACATACACCTGATCCAAGAATGAAGTTGTTTAGAAATCTGAAATAAGATTTTGGAAGGAAACTTCAGGTGGGGTCTCAAGTGCTCTACAGGTTTGTGCTGCTAAATATAATATATATTACAATATAATATAATATAATAATATAATCTTCACAAAATTCTAACTTCTTTTGATGGACTTTGTATCCCTGGAACTGCAAAAGTTGGACAAGAGATATATTTTGGATTGTAAATCAGTTACCAAGTAAACAACTGCCACCCCATCAACCAAACAAAATGTATATACAGTGTTAACTTATCTTTTGTTGTTTCCCAAATAGTTGCCCAGCCTTCAGGAACCACATCTCAAATCTCACTTAACACCAATATACAGTCTGTAAAAAGCTTCAAAGTGTGACTCACGTTCGTGCATGAGTGATGCTCTTGCAGGAGACATATCTCTGCACCTGGGATTGGGTAGCCCCATTAACACCAGCCCAGTGTATTGCTGCCCCAATGACCATGGTCCAAAAAGTGTGTCTTCTGAGAGGGTTTATGTCAAAACTGATGAAACACAGTCACATTTTTTATTCATTCATTATTTTATTCAAGCCAGTTTGTTCAAAAATACATCACATTAAACTTATTTGAGCAGAAAGATTATAATGGTAAAAAATGTACACACAGTACATCTGTACTAAATGGGCCTATTTCACAAAGCAGGTTTAATGGAAAACCTGGGTAAGGTAACCCTGAAATCAGGGCAAACCAGGGTTTTTGGTTTCATAAAGGGAGGTAACTTAACCCAGAGTTAGAGCAGTAACCCTGGCCTGTTTCATGAAGCGAGGTAAACTGAACCTCTGGATTTGTTACCGCAGTAAGACTCTCTGAAGCTAACCTGGTCGGGAGCAGGTTTTATTCCACAAACCCAGGGTTTCTTCTGACTACACCCCCTTTCACAGCCGCTCATGCCGTTTCATTACCTGGTTCTGTCGGACGGTGAGTTTATAGTTTAATCCACTATACATTACAGGAGAGAGTCTAGGTCACCTCAGGATGATTCCAGCTATCCAGAATGGCAGAGCAGTGACAGACACCATCTGCCAGAATCACTTCAGAGTCAGAATCACCACCATCACAGTGGGCAATAAAAACATACAATACGTGTTTCCTTTGGTCATCTTTATTTCTTACAAATACAAAGTTCATTTTTGTATCGTTACAATGGTTAACGTTCTAATATTTAACATGATTCACCTGTAACCATTCCCACCTCTAACTTGTGCTCCAATATTTCTTTGTCCAGATCTGCCCTATTCTATAAACGTCTTTAGTGGATAGCTGGTAATACATGGAATACCTTAAAGCAGCTATAAGCAGTACAATGCCACAGATATTGATATAACAAGTAAAGCGGTTTTGGCTATTATTAAGGAAACCATTCAAAGGAGCTAGATGTCAGCTCCTGATTTCAGTTCTTAGTTAATATAGGTATAGGCAATGGTATGAATATTCTTCTCAACTGTTTTTGTAACGTGCATATGCCAATTTACTGTTTTATTTACATAACATTTAAACGTTTCAATAAATGTCTTTATTTAACAGAACTTGATCTAGATGAGAGCACATTTTTGTGTGTGAAAAGAGCATTACGTTGGTGATAAAGCAACTGAAAAGTCAAACGTCCACTTAATATTTACTGTACAATATCAAACATAATGAGGATGAAGAGGATCCCTAATGAGATGGTGCAGAAGTCTGACCTGTTTGAACGATGTTTTTATACTTCGTTCTCAGTGCTGACATGTGCGCTTCTCCCCCGCTGGATTGCACCTAAAGAAAATAAATTAATAAACTATTATTGAAGCCATTCACCTACATAATTTTACCATGAGTGCAACAGACTACGTTTAAACTTACTTGAGCAGCAATTCACTCCCACACCATCTCCCTCTTCTTTGCAGCTGCAACGCTGTTTGTCTTTCTTCTGAAAATGTCCTCAAAGTCTTCATACTCATAAATTAAAATCTGGACTCCGACTGCCGTAAAGTGCGCATCTTGTCCGTCGTCATGGTGAATCGTCGAATCGAGGCTCCATTGATGATGGCTTTTTTTTAGAGTTGTCGCACCTGTTAAACTGCTTAACAAAACTAACCCTGAAAAGCATTTGCGAAACCGAAATCCCTGGTTCTCCAAATTCAGGGTAAATCAATCCATAACCACAAGTTTACCTCAGGGTATGTTAACCCTGCCTTTGTAAAATGGACCCAATATATGTGCAAATAAATCCTGTTCCCGCAACACATTCTAATTCATATAAAACATTCATGACTTCCTTAAAGATATGTATAATCTATTGTTTGTGATACAAGCAAACTACTGTAGTATTTCCTCTCTCTCGGTCACTTGTGCATCATACTCACTCCAAAAAGTTGAGTCTTCCTCCTTGTTGTGAATCTGAAATTACGTTGAATAGCCCACCTCGTATGATCACAGACATAATGATGACAGCCAGGCAACCTGCAAGCATTATTAGAATCTAGGAGATAAAATAAGACACCATTGGGTTGGAAATCAGTAGTAATAGAGCTTTGAAAAACAAAAAAAATAGTAAATGACATGCATTTAAATTATTTTACATTGATTTTAGGTCCTACACTACTGTATTTTCTCTGGATATGATTGTGATTGTGTGACATTTTGCAAGAATACAATTCCTAATTTCTATGTCACTGAGAAAACAGTTCATGTTTATTTGTTTTGATTTGTTATGCATTGAAGAACAAAGGTCTATGGGCTGTATATTCAGTGACATATACTGTATGTCTTTATGTGTGTGTTTTCATTATTCACAGGACACTATACCTGGAATACATCAGTCCACACCACTGCCTTCAGTCCACCCTGTAAGGATATAGTTTGTCACAAGATATTGGAATTACATCAATCATTCAGTCCATGCCAACATACCTCTGTAGACGTTACCAAATCAAATTGGTGGTATCTATATATACCTGTATACTGTGTCATACAGTACTGTACTGACTAAGTAATCTGACTTGAATGCAGGAGGTCGTGGGTTTGAATCCCAGTCAGGGCAAGCACTATCCAGTTTACTTACTCAAATGCAGGAGGGACATGGCTTCGAATAAAGGAGGGCATGGTTTCGAACCCCAGTCAGTGGGGGTCCTTAAGCAAGACCCTTAATGCTATACCAGCCTACCTCAGTTATGAGCACAGTAATGAAAGAGTCATACTGGCTCGGACATCGCCTGAGTCAACAAGGTCTACTTCAGTTGCTAGGGAACCAGGGCAAACCGTAGGGGACTGGTGCAGTTTGGATTGAGTGGTAGTCAACAGCATGGGGCTCAGTGATCCAATCCCCGGACAAAGCATCTGGCTCTATATGTGTTATGTTTGTATTAATTTACTAACCAATGTGCAGTAAAAAGTACACACAGAGCCTGTAGTAATAATTCCACCCCATAGATCTATATCAGCAACTATAGAGAAAGAGGGAACAAAGGGCGGACAACATCAGACTCAAATAACACACTGAATTATTTTTAGTTTTCTGATGTTAGTCTTAATTTGATATGAACGACATAGACTGAAAACAACATACTTTGGTTTAGAGCAAGGGCTGGACCATAGATGACGATTCCAACATACAGCATCTGTGTTGGACAGAAAAATGAAATGCAGATATAAATGACCCATTTTGATGACAGTCTCATGGGTAAATGTCTTGTCATTATATATTGTGATGCTTCTCACTCACTGTCTGAAAAATGAAGATCACAGTTCCTAGAAGACGGGTTGCTCTATTGAAACGCATCTCCAGATACTTTATATTGGCATAACAAAAAACACACACATTGTAAAAAAAAAATGCTTTCACTTGTTAATATATAAATGGAGTCCAGTTATTTATATGCAGTCAAGTATCATTCTTTGTCAGACAGGAAAATTGTGTAAAATCTGTGGACTTGAATCAAATGAATTTAGCATTATGACATTAAAATAGGTCAAACACTCTGATCTGACAAATGCATTCCACTGTTTCAAGATCAGGAGCTATGATATTACAATGCATTATTTCTAATGAAAGAGAATTTAAAATGGAATTAGAGCAATGACACTTTTAACATAAAATGTAACTATTAACCATCATTTACTTTATATGTGTTCCCTTTGTTCCCCCTTTTTAATTAGATAATAGCAAGTATACAGAAACATTCCATAGGGCAGGGGTGGTCAATTTGTTGATTGACCTGTCGATCGCGATCGGATAGATAGTATGATCAGTAGATCATACTATGACATTAAAAAAATAGAAATCAGCCTATAACCCACTGCATGACTTGATTGACACACAGGACAGCCAGTCAGATGACATCTGATTTTCTCTTGACCTTGTGTCACCACGCAGGCACAAACAACATTGCCAAGCCAGCAACACTGATAAGCTAGCTAGATAATTCAAGTTTTAGCCCGGGGTTTTTGTCTTAAACTTATGAGTGGGGGAGTAGAACCAAGTAAGAAATCAGAAACTATGATGTTTTTGAAGTGCATTTGCCTGATCTGCCAGTCTACTATCTCAAAACCGAAGAAGGGAAACGTGGGGTGGCATTTTTAGACTCTTCATAGAAACTACAACAACTGTCCACCGAAAGTGAGCCGAGAAAGAGTAAAGTGAGGGAACTGAGAAACCAGATGTTTGGACAGCAGTCGTTTTTCTCACAGCCAACTTCAAAAGTGAAAACCGTCACTGAAGTATCAGTCTGGTTGAGTCACCTCATCGTCAAGAACAGAAAGTCCTTCCAAGATGGAGAGATGGTAAAAGGAGAATATTGTTGACGCAGCTGACTTTATTAATAAATAGTTAATCTTCTCAAATGAAAGGTGTGACACCTTTCTATGCAGTGCCATTATTTGGCAAATTAACAGAACCTGGTCTCAAACCTGGAGATGCAAGAAAAGGTCTGTGTGTAACCTGACTATCCACGCTACACAGAGCCGATCGACAATTGTCTGTCAGTGTTTGATAAACACTTTTGATTAAGACTTTTCTTTGTTGAAGCCAGTCGCTACATTCACATACTATCCTTTTCTGGAAGATGCTGAGGGTGATTCATGCGCATCAAAAATTGGTGCGCTGTTCCACCTGAAGTCTTCTAGAGTGGAAGATGAGATTTTTACACTACAATTGGACATTCAGCTTAAGTTCAGAGCTCATGGATAGTTCAGGAACTTACTCATGGAGGAAAAGTACCCCAACATGAGGACATGTGCTACCTCCTTGATTGCATTACTCGGCTCCACTTATTCATGTGAGTCAGCCTTTTCCCAAATCATTAAGTCCAAGGTCCACCATGACTGATGATCATTTGGAATTGTACCTGAGGCTGGTTGTCAGCAGCAACTGTCCAAACTATGCATCACTGGTGGATTCCATTCAGTGAAAGTCATCAAAGTAAAATCAGGACATGTACATAGTTAATTGTTTTAGTGATGCATTTTTTTAGTATGTATATTATTTTGACTTGGTCATTTTGTAAGTAGCTTGCATGCTGAAAAAGTGTGAGCACCCCTACCATAGAGGAACATTTACGTCTTACAACTAACATGACACTTGATCATTTCTTATTAAACATCCATTATGTGTCCAAACAACTGCTCAGAAGCAAATGTAAGTAAGTCTATTCTATGATACACAATATAGAGAACAACATTTAATTTAAAAAAATGCACCTAAACGTATATTCTTACCTCATAGGTGCTGATAGTGGCCAGCCTGTAAAAGACTGGGAGGAATATCTCAGATACCATCACCACTGCCAAGGTTTGGCCCAAACCAAAATATACAAAGCTTGCTCCATAACGATACACCTACAATACAGGAATAGGTCTTATCAGTTCAAGTCTGCATAAACTGGCTGAGATTAAATTACCTGTCTGACAAAAAAAATCCTTGTACAGTATTTTATTTTTTTCCCGTAAACTTTGAATTAAAGAACAGTGTCAGCCTTACTTCGGCTGGGCTGGACAACACTGTCACGGAAGATAAGAAACTGGCTGTCAATGATAAAGAGACAGGAAAGGCTGTCAGTGTTCGACCCCCTGTAAGGAAGTCTCTGGAGTTTTCTCGGCCCCTGTTGGCCCATGCAAAATAGACCCCGATGGAGATGGACACCAACAGCACAAGAGCGAACACTACATAGTCAGCTGCAAAAAGGGAACCAGCAACATGAGAATCCCCTGACATTTTGCTTTGATTCAGAGCAAAACTAATGGCACAAGTGGTCGGTGAACAGTTATGCTCTCAGACCAAAAAAAAAAACTCAGACATGACTAACTGAAGTCAATGATCGTCTAACACTGAACTGAACTGAAGAAAAATAAACAAACCTTTAACCCAAGTGACAATGACGTAAAGTACCTTATACAAATTTTTTAAGCCCAAAATTAATTCACTGTAAGCATTCTGTCTTTACCAAAACTGAGCCATGAAAAGGAGGCTTTATGCCCTGACCTTGCTCCACAATGGAAAACGTTTATGTCAGAAAAATCCCAGAAAGTAAAGAATTAATCTGTTTCAGGAACAAATTGCAGGAGAGTCCCAAAGTTGTTGTTTTTTTGTGTGTGTGTGTGTGTGGTAAATGCTAAATTTATGGAAAGGCTCTCTGTATGGACTCTAAAACACCCATTACCACTGACCCAAAAGAACAAAGAAAAGCCATTTTCAATAGCTCCAAACCATCTTGAGTTGATGCAGAAGGTTAAAGATTCTGGAGCAGTGAATTACTGTAATCAAAACTTTTCAGTCCAGAAAGAGTGAGACATGCTGAGAAGTTGATTTTTGCCAATAAACCTAATGTAGCATGTGTACTGAATACTTTCATCTCAACTTTCCCCTGCTGGTTTTTGCTTAGGGCCACTGGCACACTTGCGTCAGTCACATCTGTTATTGTTAAACCCAGTAGTCTTCTGAGAATTTCTCATTTCATTAAACTATATTCAGAATGCTCTGTGACAATGTTGGGCACCAACAGGAATTCTAAGCAGACCTCAAGATGTCATGTTTCATTGTCCACTCCTTTCTGTCCCGCCCCCTCCTCGTCTCTGTTCATCTGATCTCTGATTGTGTCTCCCACAATCACTCCCTGTTAGTCTTGCTTATATTCCCTATTTTTGTCTTGTCTCGTTGCCAGTTCATTGCAGCTCTGACCCAAAACTGGCGTTGGTGTCTTTGATGAGGAACATGAATGGATGAATGAATGAATGAATGAATGAATGAATGAATGAATTTTATTTTTGTTGTACAAAAAAAACAGGGTTTCATTGAGAATAAGATGAGTACTTTCCCCCTCGAGTGCATTTAAAACAAAAGAAAAACAACAAAAATAGACACAGGGCAATGAAGAAATATACAATATATAATATAAACTTCACGACTCCAATAAAAGAAAAAACAGAAGGACAAATATTCAGGTGTTAAGCATGTTTGTCAACATATCTTCGATGTGGAATAGTGACACGTCAGATAATAACCAACCTTGGTTTGTGCTCAATGTGCAGCAGCACTTAGGCTTCATCAACAAGATTGCTACAAACACCTGCAGGTAAGAGGTATCAAGACCAAAAAAGCTTCAGTTACAACCGTACACACAAAAACGTATACCTGGAGTTTTCGAAAAGCTTCACTTTGGCCAGTGTTTTCAAAAACCCCAGTTTTCGTGTGGACTATAGGCCTAACCGTAATAAAAAAACGTTTTGAAAAAGACCCAGCTATGTGTGGACGGGGTCTCAGTCACAGTCTTGCCATAGCCTTCCAGTCCTTGCCTGTATTTGACCTTTGTCTCATGTTTTGGACATGTCTGCCCACTTCCTGTGTACCGACCTCTACCTGGTAATAAACCTGCCTTTTGTATTTCTACTGGTCTCTGTTGTGCTTTTGAGTCCTGTATTCCCTTTGCCACATTCATGACACAAGTATCCACCGATCAAATATTGAATCAAAAATGGAATAGAATTTTTCACTTCATGAACAGAATGGGACAAAGCAATATAATTTGGGGGCTGTTGGTTTGACACAGCTGAAAGATTATCACACAGTCGTTGTTTTAGGAGACTTTTTATTATTATTTTTTAGGTGAGCTGAAGATGTAAGAAGAAAGGGGGAGGGAGAGAAAACGAGTAGGAAGTTGGGCAACTCTAGTTGGAATTCGGTAGTGGGGTTGTAGCTGTAATTTCCTGACTCTTTATAATAACAGAAAGTAGTTTTCATGTAATTTCTTGTAATTTTTGAAATGTCGGATTAGTCTACATTCATAATGTTCATGTGATCAATGGCAAATTTGACTGTAAATATTTTATAATGGACTATTTTCTTCATGGAGCTTTATTTAGTAAATCCATCTCAGTGCTACACAGGCCAGGTTTTTTAACTCCAACTCTCTTCTGTTTGCTCTCTGTAACCTTTGACCTCCCTTCTCTCCTCATGACCTGAACAGGGGAAAGCACAACAAAAAAAGCCATTAGCTGTCATTTATCTGCATCATCTGATATTGTTTCTCTGCTCCAGAGCACTTACTCTGTCTTTGAAGAACATGAATATGTAATAAAAAGTTGTGTCTTCTTTCATTAATGTAAGCCTTGATTCCGCTCTGGACCTCCAACCCCCTGAAAGATATAAAATAGACCATTAATCATTTGTTGTATGTAAATGCCACCAACAAATGTATTGTTTACCTGTAAACATGCTGACCATGAGTCCAACAATGACAGCTGTTACAGTTCCAATAGGACCAAAGTAGAGATAGGAGGGAGACTGCCAGGTATCTGACTGCATCTGACTGGTAGTGGAAGAAGTAAACAATACCAATACTAGTAACAAATACTTAACATATGTATGTACTGTATGTATGTATCTATCTATCTATGTATCTATCTTTCTCAGCCATTTGGTTGTACCTTTCCCTGGACGCTGATCAAGTTAGTATCTTACACCTTGCTACTCTGAGGTGCAGCAGCTCGGGATATCTTTGCACAGTTTACACTTAAAAATAAATAACCATTCTTCTTGTCTTCATGATCTGGTTGAAGAGGTTCAGGCAGTTCTCAGGTCCAGTAGCCACTGGGCGTTGGCTCTTTGTAATGCTTCTCTTTCCCAGATGCCAATCCAGTATTTCTTCATCTTTCGATTGGTCTGACTTGTTGCTGTTATATCCTTGACACGGTTGGGCGGGTACCCATTCTCGGATGGGGGGGCTGTCAATGCATTATGAGTAACAGTATATATATATATACATATATATATAGTCAAGTCCTATGGGATTTCACAGGACTTGACTGAGGCAGTCAGAGCGTGAAGACTAGAATGAAGTGTTTTTGTTTGTTGAACAGTTGTTGAAGAGTAGCGCAACTATATACTATTATATATATATATATATATATATATATATATATATATATATATATATATATATATATATATATATATATATATATATATATATATATAATTTTTATAAATGTACTGTAATTATTGATTTACTCAAACCTGCCATGAAATCATTAACCACTTTGAGATATTTTTCATTTTTCTGAGTTGTAGGTCAAAATAATCAAATAGAAATTAAAAAGAAATCTCTGAACAATTTGTTCCTAAAGAGAATATCCTGAAAAAGCAGTAGTTTTCCAGGATATTCTAATATTTTGATGTACATTTAAATCTTATCTTTTATATCTTTCGTAATATGAGTATAATCACAAGCATTCCATTTGTGTACATTACTCTGTTCAATTTCTGCACTGCATTATATTTTAAGAAAATATAAATGCAGGTATAGGATTTGTATCTCATCTAATTAACTGTTGCATGTGCTCCTCGAGCAAAGTTATGTATTGCTAGAATACAAAACCTGCAGAATTGTGTATGTCATTTGTGACACATTGACCTGTCCTGTTACTTTCATAATAATTTTATTCAATCACTCACCACAGCCAGTTACATACTTACTTGCCATACCTGTTCTGTATAAGGGATGTGATGGAGATTGGTTCTGTTGGCAGAGCAGTGGAAGTCCAGTTGGAGCTGTTCATGGAACTGAATTCACAGCCATCAGTGCTCAGCGGAAGAGGTCGGGCCATTTCAGGAGAAGGGGGATATATCAGACCTCCAATGCTGAGACAGGTGGAGGCACCCAGCCCCACCAAAAGACCCGACAATGCTCCCTGTAGAATATCTGTACATTAAATCTAGTCCAAAACTTGATATTAAAAAGGTGATCATATCAATTCAGAACAATTTTTTAAAGATCTAAGAAAATCTATGAGAATGAACTAAACCTCCAATTTGTGACATTAAGACCTTGAGTAAAAATTGTTGTCTTTAAATAATTATAGTACACAGACATGTATGAAGACAAACAGTCCAATATACAGTATGTTAGGATAAAGTCCAAAAGCAAAAAGTTTTACAATTAATTATAACTCACACATAAACAGTAGGGAAGGGCGGGTAAAGACAACAGTGAGGTAGATAATCAACTGGCAGAGAAGGTAAGGGTAACACAGGATGAATACAGGGGAAAGAAGCGACAAGAGAGATTAAGTCTGAAACAAGAAGGGCCAAGAAAAACAAAACAAAATGGAAAATGTGGAAAAAAATAACTGATAATATGGTAAAAAAAATTGATAATGAGGAAATAACAAACTTACTTTAGAAGTGGCAAATGGACAGAGGATTCCCAAAGTGAATACGCCAAGTAAAGGACCTCCAGTAGCACCATTGACGACAACACTTGCCTGTTTGAAACAGCTCAGAATTACAAAATGACGATAACTCAATCACCTGCTTGGTTGTGGTAAGAAATTCTTTTGGAGCTGTTGATAGCATTTTGTATTCAATCTTTTTTTTTCAGATTTCATGAATTATGGTTCCTGTGATGCTAACATATCCACAGATCAACTGTACCTGCAACATTGCTCCCATGGCTGAAGCCAATCCAGCCATGCCAATACATAAAATCCCATAAAAGAAAGCTGGAGACGAATCACATTAGAAACAGTTATTTCAATTCTGCACAATTTTACGACTGTCGGCGGAGTTACAGCTTCAGTAACACTCTAGTGCTCATCCACTCACTCAGTCCTTTGGACATCCAGAACAGATGCTTCTCTGACATGTTAGTGTATGGTTTGATCAGGTCCTCCAGTGTCACTGTAGCCAGTGCATTGATGCTGGTAGAAACTGTGCTGTGGTGAAATGACAAAAAAAATCACAACATGACAGACATAAACCATTCTATTTACATAATTGTTTATGACTATGGTTAATTTGCAGTACATTTGCAGTTCATACAAATTATACTATATCCTGCCTTAAGGTTAACAGCAACCAGTACAGTTGTCATCATGATATACTGTAACTCAGTATGTTGAGTGTGTGCATTGGATCTATCGAGTGGAATAACTTTCATGAACATGAACCTTAGAGAGCCGCTACATACGGCGGCAAAAAATAGTCCAGGAAGGCCAGGATAGTCAGTCAAGATGTCCATTACCAAATATGGCATCAGCTGAGAAGAGTGTTGCAGATATTTTCATTCATGACATCAAATTTAGCAAAATGAAACGGTAGTGTTAATATTGTTATACAAGTTATATATTTGTATGTAGGAATCTTCAGAGTAGCATGTTGGTGGAGTACTAGAAACTAACAACCATAACTTTTAGCTATGCCCTGCATCTTGTCTTAGACCTGATCAAGTGCAGAAACTTGTCCAGCTGTCCATGGGTCACAGTTCTTATACACTGAGAAGAGGCACATTCCAGCAAACATCGTAGACACCAGGAAGGTGCACATACCAAACAAATAGATGTACAGAGCTCTGGAAGAAGAAAGGAACAAGAACCTTGATGCCAATATAAGCAAAACACAAGGATACAAACACTCACATATTTTCAATTCAATCATTCAAAACATTAGGAGACATGAATGCAACAGTTTGTGTAAAAGCTGATATATTTCACTATCTCTCCAGTTTGTATTTATTTTCTGTGTTGGTTTTTCAAATTAGGGACTGCATATTGGTACTGCAACAAACAGGAGTAACAGCCTGCCCGATGTTAACCCAAATTGTATTCAATAGATGGATTTCTGTCTAGTCACAGTTTGTCCATAACTAACACCATGTTTGAGCATAAGGGTGTCCACAAGTACACTTGGTACCAAGGACACCCTAGGTTGCAGTTCGATGATTGGGTTTGCAGTCATAGCAGCTGATCTGTGACCCTATGGTCTAGACACTCAGGTGGTGATTTGGATCAGGTGGCATTGCAATAAAGTTGTAATAAAGTTGCACCATGTAACCCAGGTGGAGAAACAATTCATTTGGCGTTTCTAGTCGTCTCCTAGCGACCGTCGGGGCGTCACATGACCCCACGCAGCCTATCGGTGCCCATAAAACGGCGTCCCAGGAAGTGAGTCGGGTGATGCGAGAGGAGACGGACACCGAATTCTTAGTTTTCATTTCACTGACAACACTTGAAACGTTATTGATTTATCGCCTGAATGTCGATTTGTGAGAGCCAACTACAGCGCGATTACGTTCGTGAAACGGCGGAACCGGTGAGTTGCGCTAACAGTTAGCTTTTAGGCTGTATGCATACAATGGGGTTAGCGAGCGTAACTATGCCCGTTTCTCCGAATGTATGTATTTAAGTGTATCTTTGGGCATACACTTTAAAAAGGAACAAAGTTAATATTGTAGAGTATTAATTGTGATGCGAACTGCATTATTTATTGATTTGATTGATTGATTAATTGATATATATATATATATATATATATATATATATATATATATATATATATATATATATATATATATATATATAAATTTATTTTTTTTATTTATTTTTTTTGGTGTACACCGAGCTGAAACTGGTCCTGTTCTTTTTTTATTCAGGCCAGGTTTGGATGGCGAGCTAAGGAACGAAAAGAACTTGGGGGAAAAAAATCCTTGTGAACTGAATATTGCGGTCTGTCCCACACTCACATTCACACATTCCCTTCCTTCACTTTGCACATTATCCCTCTGGAAATTCTGCTCAAGTCAACGCTGGTACAACCCCGTGTTGTGGACAATGCGCACATGGACTGAAACCAAATTAAGTGGGCTCATTGGACTTTAGAATTGAATGTATTAATTGAATGTATGCATTTGACTTCATTTTTATCGTGTAACACTGCCACTGCCATGCTTCCACTTGTCTGTATTTGCCTTTTTTGTTTTTTCACCAGAGAGAAATTTTCTGGCACTTGCTTTTCTTTTTAGTGCATCCTCTGCTGTGATTCCCAGCATGTTGAGCATGAAAAGGTCATGCGAAACACTAAAGACCGCTGATTGGATAGGAAAAAAAATCCATTCTATCACCAAAACCAAGCAGAGAGAATATCCTTCACATTACAAATCAATTACCACAAAAACCATTAATCGCCCTAATATTTTTAATGAGTTTCAAGACATTCTTGTCTTTGACAAAGGATAAGAGGACCATTGGAGGTGTGTGTGTGTGTGTGTGTGTGTGTGTGTGTGTGTGTGTGTGTGTGTGTGTGTGTGTGTGTGTGTGTGTGTGTGTGTGTGTGTGTGTGTGTGTGTGTGTGTGTGTGTGTGTGTGTGTGTGTGTGTGTGTGTGTGTGTGTGTGCAGTCTTTTACCTTGCATGTTTTAGTCAGTCATCAACCTGACCAGATTGCAGAAATCTGAGTTAAAGTGTTAATCAGTGTTAACCTGAGTAATATTAAACCATGCTATTCTCTAAATTGAGAAACAGGTGAGGAAACAACTTGGGAGCTAAGCCCCCAGAATTCCCACCACTGATCCAAGAGTTAAGTTGATAAGAACTCTGAGACAAGATCTTGGGAGGAAGCTTCATGTAGGGTCTTAAATGCTCTGAAAGATTGTGCTGCTATAGGATATTTGGGAGACTGTTCTGCACATTGAAGACTGCACCATGAATAAAGGTTTTAATGAATAGTCCATGTAGTACACGATTCTGTCTTTAATCCAGTGTCCAATATAAAAAACAACAAAGTGTGACTCACATTCTGGCATGAGTGATGCTCTTGCAAGAGACATATCTCTGCACCTGGGATTGGTTTGTCCCACTCAAAACAATCCAGCCCATTGTTGCCCCAAAGACCATGGTCCAAAAAGTGTGTCTTCTCAGAGGGTTTGTGTCAAAACTGATGAAACACAAAGATCGTGGTCACATTTGTCATTCATTCATTCATTCATTCATTTTCTGCAGCTGTATATTTGTCATTCACTCATTATTTTATTCATAGTAATTAAGAAAAAAAAGGTCTGTTAAAAATGCATTACAATAAACAAATTTGAAAGGTTATGATGGTAAAAAAGATTAACACAGTACATAGGTACTTAAATATGTGTGCAAGTACATCCTGTCTCCATAACACATTACAATCTATACACACATTCATAACTTCCGAAAATATATTTATAATTTATAATTTGTAATACAAGCAAACTACTGTAGTATTTCCTCTCTCTCGACCACTTGTGCATCATACTCACTCCAAAATGTTGAGTCTTCCTCCTTGTTGTGAATCTGAAATGACTTTGAAGAGTCCTCCTTGTAAGATCACAGACTTAATGATGACAGCCAGGTAACCTGAAAGCATTATTCCAATCTAGGAGATTAAAGAAGACACCTTTGGATTGTAGCGTAGCAGAAATATGGTATTTTATTGTAACATGACATTGCATTTACATTATGTATTTATGTGCTATGTATATATATATATATATATATATATATATATATACACGGTATATATATACGGTATATATAGACATACACACACTAGCGGGAACTCGTGGAAATTCCATGATAAAAAAATAATATCAGACTTCATTTATTTTCTTTTTTTTCTTCGCCGTCACAAGAAAACAAACATCTGTGTCCGACGCAGCCGTAACGGCTTCATGTGACGAACACAAAGATGAAGGCTGAGGTCAAAGAAAATAAACCACTATGTTTGACTAAGCCAAAACGGCTCCGTAAGTATGAGACATGGACAAATGTGAAGACTGGAGCTAACTCGGCTAGAGGCCTGAACTTCTAGGTTGATGCCGGACGCGTGACAGCATGAGGTTTTCAAGTGAGCTTATTCAAATATATAGTTGGGCAGATTTGCAAATGTGATTGTGATTGAATGACGTTTTGCGAATGTTTTTTTTAATGTGTTTTCCTGATTCATAGAGACACTGACTTGGAATACGTCAGTCCACACCACAGCTTTCAGTCCACCCTGTAAGGATATAGATCATGATCAGATATTGGAATTACATCAGTATTCCACAGTCCACACCAACATACCTCTGTAGATAAAACCAGTAATTTTTAAAAAAATATAGTCAACTGTATACATATTCTCTCTCTCACACACACACACACACACACACACACACACACACACACACACACACACACACACACACACACACACACACAATGTATTTATTTACTAACCAATGTGCAGTACAGGGTACACACAATGCCTGTTGTAATAATTCCACCCCACAGATTTACATCAGCAACTAAAGAGAAAGAGAGAACAAAGGACAGAAGTCTCAACTAACACACTGAAGGTTATTAGCAGTTTTCCATTGTGATAATTTGATTTGAACACTGAAATGACATACTTTGGCTGATAGCAAGGGCTGGGCCATAGATGACGATTCCAATGTAGAGCACCTATGTTAGAGAGAGAAATGTAATCCAGACATAAATGACCTTCCTGTGTCAGATTTGATGATAGCCTCATGGATAACTGTCTTGTCCTTTTTGTATTGTGATGCTTCTCACTCACCGTCTGAAAAATGAAGATGACAGTTCCTAGGAGACGGGTTGCTCTGTTGAAACGCATCTCCAGGTACTTCATATTGCATTAAAAAAAAAACCCCAACACAGACATTGTAAGGAAGTGTTCTCATTTGTTAATGTATAAATGAAATCCAGTTGTTTCTATACTGTAAAGTATTGTCTTTTTTCAGACAGGCTTATTGTGCAAAATCTTTGGACTTGAATCAAAACAATTGAGTGAAATAACATTAAAATAGGTCAAACGCACTAATCAGACAATATTATTCTGCTGCTTGAAGATTAGGAGCCCTGATGATGCAATGTAATATTTCTCCCTACAGATAATTTAAAATGGAATTACGACAATGGCACTTCTGCACAACTTTTAGCTATTAACCATCGTTTACATTATTTATGTTCACTATTGTATAGATAACAGCCAGTGTACAGAAACATCCCAGAAAGGATCTCCAAAACAGTTTAGATCAATCCACTGGACTGTAAGAAAGCTTCTTGAAGACGTTTCGCCTCTCATCCAAGAGGCTTTGCAATGGGATGGCAAATCAGAGGAAGATGAAGTTGTGATGCAACAAAGTTTTGTAAATGTCAGGGAACACCTGCGAGCAGACACAATGTTGCTTTGAGCGACGCGTCTTGCCCTTGGTCAAGAACAACAAGAAAACACGGGTAACTGTCCAGAGCGTCAGAGAAAGTCGGCACAAAGTGCTTGCAGCCAATGAGTTAATTATATATCAGTTACGTTAACAATTAAAAATATTAAAAGAAACTCAAAAGTCACAAGCACACACAAGCTACATCTATACCCTGTGGACAACAGAGAAAGAATAACATCCGGTGTCCATCTGAAGCACAACTCGTTTGCTCATATGTCAAACAAAAATGTGTACCAAGCGATAGCTTGTGTCTCAAAAACCTTGTACTTTGACCTGCTCGTATGTCAAGGTATGACTGTAGGTCTATTTCATGATATGCAATTAGAACAAAAACATGTAAAATGCACATAAACATATACATTCTTACCTCATGGGTGCTGGTAATGGCCAGCCTGTAGAAGACTGGGAGAAAGACCTCAGATACCACCACCGTCGATAACATTATGCCCAAACCAAAAAGTATATAGATTGCGCCATAACGATACACCTACAAAACAGGATTTTAGTCGATCAGTTCAAATCTATATCAGTTTGAAGGGATTAAATAACCTGTCAGAAAAAAAAATGTTAATTTCTTAGTCCTTTACATTGAAGTCTGGCACAAATGAAAATATCAACTTTACCTCAGCTGGGCTGGACATCACTGCGATGGAAGACATGAAGCTAGCAGTCAAAGATATGGAGACAGGAAAGGCCGTCAGTCTTCGGCCCCCTGTAAGGAAATCTCTGGAGTTTACTTGGCCTCTGTTGGTCCAAGCAAAGTAGACCCCGATGGCGGTGGACACCACCAGCATGAGAGCAAACACCACATAGTCAGCTGCCACAAGGGAGCCAGCTACAAGAGAATCCCCTGACATTTTGCTTTGAGTCAGACTAAAACCAATAACACAGCTGTTCAGTGCCCAGTTTTTCATTCAGATAAAAAACACACACACACTGATATCTAGACAATGATCGTCTAGCATGACACTGAACTAAATAAATGTTTAACCCCAAAATTAAATCATTCTAGTGGATAACATGCTGTTATTATTGCAAAATTATGTTCAACATATATTTCATTAATTCATTCATTTTATTAATTTGTCATGAGTTTTAGGCCAAAAAATTTTGAGACATTCAAAAATGGAATAAGTTTGTGGAAGTATTCAATTCCCTTTCCTTTGGCAGACCTGAGTTAAAAAAAAGCATCATCACAGCAGGATCTGGTTGGATCCATTGTAAAGTAATTACGACGCAAACTGTCAGCAATTGGAACGTTAACGTGATCGATCTAAGGGATATTGACTAGATTGGCAGTGCATCGCGCTGTTTCATCCATTCTAACACACCTGGGACCGGCCGATGTTTCGGATCACCCATTGATCCGGACCGCTAAACTGGTTCACCTGGTGAATTTTGGATTTTCTCTTATGTATGACCCAGCCTGGTTTCTGGATTCAGCCCATCGCCTGTCCTTTGTCTGATTCTCCTGTCTGTTGGACTGATTACCCGATACCTGACCCCTGCCTGTCCGATTAAACCCTTTTTGAGACTTGACCTACCTGCTTCCCCGTCGTGCTTTTAGCTTCCTCCCACCAGTCGTGTTCGGGTCGTGCCAGAGGCCATCTGCTTCTGATTTGTGTACTGTACTGTGATGTGATACTGCGAGACTATGTATGATGGGTCATGTGTGTTAAATGACAAGGTTAATGAAAAGAGTTTCCAGATGGGAGATAAAGTCAGAGAGGCCAGACTGAGATGGTTTGGACATGTCCAGAGGAGAGATAGTGAATATATTGGTGGATGGATGCTGAGTTTTGAACTGCCAGGCAGGAGGTCTAGAGGAAGACCAAAGAGGAGGTTTATGGATGTAATGAAAGAGGACATGAAGGTAGTTGGTGTGAGAGAAGAGGATGCAGAAGACAGGGTTAGATGGAGGCTACTGATTCGCCGTGGCGACCCCTGAAGGGAAAAGCAGAGGAGGAGGAGAAGGAGAAGAAGATTATGCGCATGGCGATCTTTCATCCTACTATATAATGGTCACAAGAAAAATAATTTGGAATGTAAGATGACTAGTGTTGTGAGATGTAATACCTCTGCAACAAACAGTGAAAACAACAAAAGACAATTGGGTGAAAGAAAAATTGGAACTGGGACCATGACAAGAACCGCATAAAATGAAAATTTGAGTAGAATCGATAAAGTCAGTCAGTGCAATTGGTAGTTGTATAGTTTACGGTAAAATATATGTAGAATGTTCATTGAAAATCAGTCTTGTTTTTAAAACAACAAACTACAAAACACTCCTGACGGCAGCTCAGTCTCCGCACGATGCCTTTGATTACATCTGGGACTGCATGTGCAGTAGTACCTGATAACAACATAAATAAATGTTCTTCAACATTTATTTGCAATTTTGCAGAGAACCACTGAAATGGGATTCATCACGAAGGAATAAACACCATTCCATCATAATAATCATTGTGGCACTGGCACAGTTGCATTTGTGTTTGTTAAACCAAGAAGTCTTCCTAGAACTCCTCCTTTCACACAATTGTATTTAGGTTTCTCTGTAACAATGCAGGACACTAGCAGGCATTCTAAGCAGACCTCAAGTATGACTGGACATCAACCAATTCAATATACACCTGGCTGTGGGATATTTTTAAACTAAAAACTGATAAAGAATTTTATATTTTCACTTCATAAATACAAGGGGACAAAAGAGTATCTGTTGGTTCGACAATCAGGCAGGAGAAAGAAGGACAAATCACCACTCAATCCTTTTTATTGTTTTATTTGTTTTGTTCCATTTTATTCTTAGGACAGCTGAGTATGTAAGAAAAAAGGAAGTGTGGAAGTGTGTGGTGTGGAGCTCAAGCAATGTCCAAGTAGGACCCCGGGTACATAAGCATGATTTTCAACAGGTACAGGAGGGAAGAGGGGCTTTAACAATCACATGTTGTTATAAATAATTTATGTATTTGTTTATATGCACTATGTTTATTTCAATACTTATTTTTTGTAAATATGTATGTTTGTTTAATTTGTTTTCTGTTTTTGTAAATACATCTAAATATAAGAGATTGAGATAACTGATTGATAGGTATTTGAGAAGGGGTAGGCATTAAAAAAATTATGCTTCACCCTACTCCTTTTTTGGACATGTGGGAGTCATTGTGTTGACTATTGTAATTGTTGTTCTGTCTACTTTCAATGGTCCTGTTTGTTTTTCTGTTCAGTCTATTTTGTTGTTTTACTTCCTCATGTACAAAATGAAAAAATAAAAACATTCATTTATTCAATAGGGAGGGAAAACAAGAGTAAAAGTTGGAGCTATTGTAGTGCGAGTTTGACCCTGAAGTGGACCACCAGATCCGAGGATGAACTTAAGCAGGACAGTAAGGATGAAAATAGAAAGTAAACAAATACAAAGTTTACAACAAGATTAGAAAATTTTAGTAAATAAAATGTTAGGGTTTATTTTTGAATACAGGTGCATATTTGAAGCTGTGATTTTCTGGTACTTAATCAAAGACAGAAAATGGTTTCTTGTCATTTACGGTAAATGTTTGAAATGTCTCAGATTAGGCTATAGTCATATCTTTCATGTAATCAATGGTAAATTTGAGTGTAGACTTTTCACGATGGACTATTTTCTTCATGTTGGAGTTACATTTAGTAAGTCCATCTCAGTGCTACTCAGATCAGGTTTTGTAACTCCACTTTTATTCTGTCTGCTCCCTTTCACTTTTGACCTCCCTTCTTTCCTCATGATCTGAACAGGGAAAAGCACAACAAAAAAAGTCGTTAGCTGTCATTAGTCTGCAGCGTCTGATATTGTTTCGCTGCTCCAGCACTTACTCTGTCTTTGAAGAACATGAATATGTAATAAAAAGTTGTGTCTTCTTTCATTAATGTAACCCTTGATTCTGCTCTGGACCTCCAACCCCCTGAAAGATACAAAAAAACATAATTAATGTTCATTTGTTGTATTTAATTATCACTGACAAAACGTATTGTTTACCTGTAAACATGCTGACCACAAGTCCAACAATGATAGCTGTTACAGTTCCAATAGGACCAAAATAGAGATAGGAAGGAGATTGCCAGGTAGCTGCCAGCAGATGTCTGTTGGTGGAAGAAATAAATAAGAAATACCAATACCAATCGACCAACAAACCAACCTACCTACCCACCTATCTAACTACCCACCTCTGCCACACTAGTTTGACATGAAGACTGCAAACTTGCAGCCCAGTTCCTGGAAACGTGACACTGGAAAAGACACTTGATGCTCTGACAGCTTCAGTCCACTCCTTGTGATATTCCAAACAGTTACTGAATCAACTTTGCTTGGCAATCCACTCAAGCCAGGGGTCTCCCTGTTTGCACTTTCTCCTAACACACTTTGTCCTTCCAGTTAACTTTTCAGTAGTTTGCTTTGATGCAGCTCTTTGTGAACAGCCAACCTTTCAGCAATGATCTGAAGACTCTCTTTCCTTTTGGAGGATGTCAGTGTCTTCTGTCAATTCACCAGTGTTCTCCATGATTGATGCAGTGTGTATAAAACTGAGACAATCATGAGATTTATAAATTAATTATTTAAATGTATTTTAAATACTGATTTTCTCAAATGTGGCATGAAACGCTTGACTATTTTGAGATAATTTTCATTGTAGGCCATAATACTAAACATAGAAATTACAAAAAATATTGAAACCATTTGATTCTAGAATTTTATGCATTTCATATACATGCAGGATTAGATTTGTATCAATTCTGAGTACCCAGTGTATGTGCTCCAGTAGCAAAGTTATGTATTGCTACATTATTAAACCTGCAGGATTGTCCAGGTCATTCGTTACACATTCACCCTCCGCATTGCTTTCATAATAATTTGATTTAATCACTCACCACAGCCAGTTACAAACTTACTCGTCATCCATGTTCTGTACAAGGGATGCGGTTATGGAGATTGATTCTATTGGCAGAGCAGTGGGGGTCCAGTTGGAGATGTTTGTGGGGTTGAAACAGCCCTCAGTGGTCAGTGGTAGAGGTCTGGCCATTGCAAGAGAAGGGGGATATATCACGCCTCCAATGCTGACAAAGGAGGAGGCAGCAAACCCCAACAAAAGACCCAACAATGCCCCCTGTAGAAAAACTCTGTATTAAATCTCACATTAAAAACAGGTGATAGTATTCAATTAAAAATAATATTTAAAAAAAAGCTAATAAATCATATGAGCATGAACCAAAACTCATGACATTAATCTTTGACTAAAAATGTTTGTTTTGACTTAGAGTAATTTCAGTACATAGATAAGTATGCAGGCAACCAGTCCAATATGGAGTGTGTCAGGGCAAAGTCCAAAAGCAAAATTGTTTAGAGTAAATTGTAACTCACATTTAACATTAGAGAAGGGTGGGTAAAGACACAAGGGAAGTAGATATTGGCAAAGAAGGGAAGGGGAGCACAGCACAAATGCAAGAGAAAGAAGAGATAGCAAGACACAGTTTTAAAAAAGAAGGGAAAAGAAAAGCAAAACAAAACGGGGAACATGTAACACAAATAGACTGATAAGGTTAAAAAAAGAAAGGAAAGGAACAGTCAGGACAGGACAAACTTACTTTAGAAGTGGCAAATGGACAGAGGATACCCAAAGTGAATACGCCAAGTAAAGGACCTCCAGTAGCACCACTGATGACAACACTTGCCTGTTTGAAACAGCTTACAATTACACAAGAAGGATGATGACTCCACTACCTTATTCATTGTTTTGAAGTTATTTAGAAAATGTATTAATATAAAACTTCTTTTTAATTTCATAAATTACAAGTCCAAGTCCTCAAGATACGAACATTTTACTTACGAATATTCGTAGCAATATACGTCCTACCATAGTCAACTACTGTAGTTCCTTTTCTGTCACAACCCATGGCAAGCAGCATGGATTGCGGCAGAAAACCACTGTTGCGTTTGTGGATCTCCAACGCTCATTTCAGCCCAGTTTGTTCTTGTATGTGTCTCTGTGAGTATCTCAGCGCATCAGGATTCGTACCCCCCTCATTATTGCTTTTCAGGCAATAACTCCTCCATCCTCTTCCGAGATACGGTCATCCTCTCCGCTGTAAGTTACATTACAAGGTTCATTCAGGAACACACTCACACCTACTGGCAATTTTGACATGACCAATCCGCATAAACTGCATGCGCTTGGAGGTTTGAGGAAGCAGGAGAGCCCGGAGAGAACCCATGCAGACACGGGGACAGCATGAAAACTTCACACAGAAGGGACTCAAACCAGGACGGTGACAGTGCTACTTACTGTGCCACCATGCTGCCTGTAATTATAAACTGAAATTGATCTATAAGGACTTACAAACAATTCAGCTTACAAACAGCCTCACGGAACCAATTGTGTTCGCAGGTTGAGGACTACCTGTATATATATGGATCCTATTTGTGTCTATTACAGAACTTTGATACACATGTATCCACAGATCAACTGTACCTGCATCATTGCCCCCATGGTTGAAGCCAATCCAGCCATGGCAATACATAAAATCCCATAAAAGAAAGCTGGAAACGAATCACATAGAAACCGATATTTCAGTTCTGCAAAGTTATACAACTACTGACTGAGTTACAGCTTAAGTGACACTCTAGTGCTCATCCACTCACTCAGTCCTTTGGACATCCAGAACAGATGCTTCTCTGACATATTAGTGTATGGTTTGATCAGGTCCTCCAGTGTCACTGCAGCCAGTGCATTGATGCTGGTAGAAACTGTGCTGTGGTGAAATGACAACAAATTACAACATAGTTTTTATGACGAATGTTAATTTGTATTACTGAACATGCACGATAAGTTGATATCTTAAAATGTTTGGATCTACAGAGTGGAATAACTTTCATGAACATGAACCTTAGAGAGCCGCTAAATACGGCTGCAAAAAATAGTCCAGGAAGGCCAGGATAGTCAGTCAAGATGTCCATCACCAAATATGGCATCAGCTGAGAAGAATATTGCATACATTAGCATATATGACATGAAAAATGAAATGATAGTGTTCATATTGTTATACATGTTATCTATTTCTTTGTAACAATCTTCAGTATAGCATGTGGGAGCACTAGAAACAGCTATAACCATTAGCTATGCCATGCTTCTTGTCTTATACTTGATCGAGAGCAGAAACTTGTCCAGCTGTCCATGGGTCACAGCTCTTATAGAATGAGTAGAGGCACAGTCCGGCAAACACTGTGGACACCAGGAAGGTGCACAGTCCTAACATTAAGATGTACAGAGCTCTGGAAAAAAGGAAAGTGAAACTCAATGCCAAAAAAGGCAAAATACTTGCACACAAACATTCAAGTATTTTAGATTTATTCATTCATTCAAAACATTGGGAGACATGACAAACAATGTGCCAATCTGTATAAAAGCTGATAAATTTCACTGTCTCCCCCGTTTGTGTTCATTTTCTGTGTTGGTTTTGCCAATTAGGGACTGCATATTTTGACAACAACTAAGAGGAATAATGGCCTGCCCGATCTGAACCCAAATGGTATTCAGTTTTTGGACTTTGTCTAGTCACATTTTGTCCATAATTAACACCATGTTTGAGTGTAAGAGTGTCCGCAAGTAAGCTTGATACCAGGACAGCCTAGGTTGTAGTTTGATGACTTAGTTTTTAGTTGTATCAACAACCATATGTTCTAGACACAGGTAAGGCGAGGATCTAAGCTTTCAACTGATCATCAAGTGGTGTTGAATTGAATTAGGCAGCAGGGGTAAATATCGGACAGACCTGGAAAACCTAAATGGATAATGAGACTCTGATCGGAATGCCTTGAACAGATCAAGTTGGTCTATAACAAACTACCTTGGGCTAAACCTCGATGAAATTAGTTTTCTCCACGAGATGGCTAGGTTTAACCTTAGAAACAGGATGAAGAACTTGGACACCCGGGATAGGCTCAAGGTAAAGCCACTGTTACTTAAGCAGAGTCAGCTAATGCGGTTCAGCTATCTAGTCAGAATGCCCCCTGGATACCTATCTCGCCTAGAAGCAGACTCAATACTCGCTGGAGAGTGTATACTGTATCTCTAGGTTGGCCTGGGAACACCTTGGTATTCCCGAGAGGTCGTAGTGGCTTGGGAGAGGAGTGTTAGGGCTTCCTTGCTAAAACTCCTGCTTGGACAAGCAACTGAAAATGAGAGGAAAACTGAGATATTACTACTACCTTTATAAATCCCCATATGGTATGCCATACATCTTGAAATGATATTGAAGATGAAGACTGAGATGCAGTCACAGCTGATATTCCATCTGAGAACTAGCAGTGCTCTTCCAAGACTCTTCCAAGTGCTCTTCCAAGGCATGGCTCTTACCTCAGAGTTTTGTTTGTTGTACAAAAATGTGAACAGAGCAGTGACTCGTATCTCAACAAAATGTCGAGCAGCTCATATCTCAAGGTACAACTATACTGGGGTCTGTCTGTCAAGTAATTGGTGATTCGGCTCATGAAATGGGGGTCTACAGTGGTCAGTTTTTCTTTCAGTACCAAGGGCTTGATGGTGTTAACAGCAACAAAGAAATTGAAGAAGAGCACCCTAACAGCACAGCCCTGGACAAGCATTGTCAACACCAACCTGGGCATAGTAATCAAACTGGAGAGGGTCCATTGCATCCTGCACCTGAGGATGTATGAGCTAAAGGGCTTCATCACATGGGTATGAATATGAGTATAAGTATGAGAAACTGGTTGGTACTCTTTGAGCTCAGTGGGGCATCCCTTCATAGGCAAAGGGATGATGCAGGAAGTGTTCACCCATGGATGGGACCCTCCCCAACTGAGGTTGGGGTTAGGCTGAGGTTAAAAAGGTGCAGTAGAGGTTCTCCCAGTTCTGCAGCATAGTATCAAAGTGGTGCTTACATGTGTGTGTTGCACTATGGTACTGTGGTCTAAGGAGGACCAGAGCAAGACATTGGATGTTGTTAAACATCGTTCTTGATCCTTTTTACAATGTAACCTCCCAAAATGGCATCCTTTTATCTTGCTTATTTTAATCAATCACCAAGTTGACCCTGATGTAGTCATTACAGCAAGTGCCAGACAGCAGAAATCAGACTTAAGGTGTTAATAAATGTTAACCTGACTAATGTTAAACCATGTCATTCTCCAAATTGAGAAAAATGTGTGGAAACAACCTTGCTTAAGAGATAAGAGTTGGACAATATCAACTCCATGAAACTTCTAAATGGTTTTGATGAACTTTGTCGCTCTTGAACTATACCAGTTGGACAAAGGTTTTTTTAAGATTGCAAATCTCTTACCAAGTTAGCAATTGCCACTTGATCATCCAAACAAAATACATACACTGTCAACTTAATTATCCAGTATGGTTTCCCATAATAATCATACAACTCTCAGGAACCCCATACCACTCCAAGGAGTGTATTACTTGCCCTACAAGGTCTTCAAGACCACAAGATATCTCACTAGTGTGATTTTGCAAAGTCTGTGCCTACAATGATGCCAAAATAGTAACATTGAATAAAACTATACATCACAGATATACAATTGCCTTGGATTCTGAGGTTGGGCATGGGTAATGATTAATTACATTTAAGGAAACAGACAAAAATCCAAGTACTGAAAAGAGAGTTGGAACCCTCCATGTTGATGCCATCAGACAAGGAAACAAAGACCATGCACTCAAAAACCTACATGGGGATTTATCAATCACCCCAGAAAAGGGAAAATAACCCTTTTCTGGGATAAGCTGTCTTTGTTCTATTACAGATCTGGTGAGTGTAAATTGAAGAAGATCTAACTCATAAATGATAACTGATTTTGATTTTCAAATAAGGAGTGCATGTAGTACAAGATTTTTTCTTTAACCCAGTGTCCAATATAAAAAGTAAAAAAGTGTGACTCACATTCTGGCATGAGTGATGCTCTTGCAAGAGACATATCTCTGCACCTGGGATTGGGTAGTCCCATTAACACCAATCCAGCCCATTGTTGCCCCGAAGACCATGGTCCAAAAAGTGTGTCTCCTCAGAGGGTTTGTGTCAAAACTGATGAAATACAAAGATCCAGGTTGCATTTTCTTATTCATTCATTATTCTATTAATGTTCAAAAGTACATCACAATAAACATATGTAACCAGGTGGTAAAACTATTTAAAGATACTCAGGGAATAAGAACCACTGTAATTAATATATTCTCAGTTGTAGTAGTCCTGCAGTAAGAATTAACTTTGGACAGCAGGGGGCAGAGTGACGGTCTCTGGGAGACGCGCGCTTTCGGGGAAAAATACCGGAAGTAAACAGTATCGTGCGGGTTTGTTTCACAGAGTTGAGTTACCGGTGCCGACCTTGAGACGATTTCTGGACGTTAACAGGTTGGTTAACGATAAGTTTGCACAAAATACACATCCGTTATTGTAAGGTTGTACGATGTTGTCATAGAACCATGTTTTGTGTACAGATGCCAAGTTAGGATTGCTGATGCTGGTGGATCACATTAGCATGTGTGCTACCGGAGCTCAGTGTGTTTAAGCTAGGTAAGAGACTGAAGACAAGTTCGGGATTCATGCTCTGTATTTCTTTTGCTAACTATGATATGGACATGATTTGTTTTGTTTATGGACTAAAATACTGTGTTGTAATTATACAGGGCATTGATATGAATGTTGTCTATTTTCTCTGTAGCCAGAGGTGCCACTGTCGTATTTTCATACATATTTTTCTACATATTTTGTTTTGGTAAATTGACAAATTTATTTAACACCTTAAATTTCATTTATAATTATTTCCAATATTATATTTTGATTTGGGGAACACAATAAAGACCCACAAAAAATTGCATTTGAAGTCTGTGTGTTACTTATCCCGGCTTCAAATCTTGGTACCAGGAGTGGGGTCTCTTTTGTCTTTCCCGTCAAATTTGAAGTTGGCGATAGTTGTATGAATAGTAGAGTAAAAATACGGCAGTGGTGAAGAGTGGCCTGACAGCAGATCTGGAGGGACAGAGATAGCTGTGTCGTATGGTGCAGTGAACCACAGAGACTTCCTAAGTGTGCTAGCTGGTTGGACTCGGTGAGGCAGACCCAACGAGGAGGGACGGTTGTCTGCGGCTGGAGAGGACGTCGGCCAAGGTTGCGCCAGACAGAGTGGGACTCCAGGCCGGAGGAGACATTGTCCAGGAGTGACGGTTGGACTCATCGCTGAACCAATTTAGTCTTTGCTTGTAAAAAAAGAGACTGAACTGTGTTAAAGAACACTAGAAGAAAAAGAAAAAACAAACAAAACTGATTTAAAAAAGGAAGAACAATGTCAATCCAAGGTGAAGGCAGTGTTGTAAATGAACAGATGATGAACAATGACGAACACAGTAGTTCTGAGGATGAAGTAGAACAAGGAGATGTACAAAGGCAAATAGGTGATTTAGCTAAAAAACAGCAAGAAGTCATGGCTGCCATATCCTCATTGAACAGTGTGCCTACGAGGTCATATGTTTACGTGCCAAGGGAGCGCCATATTGCACCATTTAGTGGGGACATAGACAGAGATGGAAGGTCTGTGGATGAATTCATTGAAGAGGTAGAACGAGTTCTTTCTGCCAGAAACCAGACCCCGCCTGAGCAGTTTGATTACATTATGTCACTGTTGAGAGGACCAGCTTTAGAAGAGGTGCGTTTACGCAATGATGAGGGAACTGATCAGATGAGTGATATATTTTGCTACCTTAGAGAAGCTTTTGGAGATAAACGCAGTGCCTCCCAGCTACTTCAGAACTTCTATAGCTGCAAACAGAAAGACGGTGAGGGCATACGTGAGTTTTCACATGCTTTATCACAAGCACTAAGTTCGGTACTGAAACGGTATCCCAGCTCCGTTGCTAATGAGAAAGTGGCATTAAGAGACCAGTTTGTCGATGGAGTGAGAGACCCTGCATTGAGAAGAGAACTTCGTAAATATGTCAGGGCTCATCCAGATTCAATTTTGATAGAAGTACGTGAAGAAGCTTATTTGTGGGCCTCAGAAGAGCATGCAATAAGTGCAAAAGATGTAAAGAGTAGAGTTAAAGTCTGTAGCCATGTAACAGCAGATGCACAGTGTACAGCTGCAATGGCTAGTGAGAAAAAAGGGTACCTTGAGGGTGTCATGAAGGTCCTCGCAGAGCAAGAGAAAGTATGCACAACTGGTCAAGTTAGTGAGAAATCTGTCTCACTTGGTGATGTTATGACTATTCTTGCAGAACAAGGGAAAGTTATCATTGAACTAACTAAGGCAGTAAAGAATTTGACTAATCAGGATCGAAGTCCTAGCACCACATCAGCTACTAGACCAAAAACTCTACCAAGGTTTACAACTGATGGTAAACCAATATGTTTCAGATGTCAAACTGAAGGTCATGTTGCTAAACAGTGTCCACAGAAACAACTGAAGCATACAGAGAACACTTCTGCTTCAAGTCGGCAGGGAAACGAGAACCCCTGGTTGTAGTGAGTCGAACAATGCAGGGACAAATGTCAGACTCAACCAAACCTGAACTTACTCGAGAGAAAGTTATTGAGCGTGCAATCGGCAAGTGTCCAGTAGTTGATCTTAAGCTCAATAGTACACCAGCTCTTGGCTTACTAGATACAGGTAGCCAAGTCAGCACGATTACAGATGCGTTTTTCAGAAATCAGTTGTGTGGAGGTGATGATACCTTGCTTGTCACTTCTAGTTGGCTCAAGATAACGGCTGCAAACGGCCTTGAGATACCTTATCAAGGTTACGTTGAACTGGAAGTGGAGACAATGGGCTTGAAAATCCCACACTGTGGTTTCCTGGTCTTGAAACCCTCAGCGAATGTAGCCACGGCAGAACAGTGCATCATCGGTATGAATGTCATTCGCAGATGTCAACAACTTGTCATATCAGAGTTTGATACAGGGTTGAAAGGAATGGCAGCTTCTGGTTGGACAACTGCATTTCAGCAAATACAAACATGCATTGTTCCAAAGAAAACAATTGTCAGGGTAGCAGGTAGGGAAAAAGTGAGAATACCTGCTTCTTCTGTTGCCACTGTCATGGTTAGGGGTCACTCCAAAGAGACAGGCAACGATACACAAAAGATTATTGAGCCTATAAACACACCCCTACCCACTGGTGTAGTTGTCATCCCAGCACTTGTAGACAGCAAGTGGCATGTCATTCCGGTCCAGATCGTAAATTTCTCACAAGAAGACGTGTGGCTGTGTCCAAGAACCAAACTAGGAATCATCTCAACCGTTGAGTGTGTCGAAAGTGACCAGACCTGTGAAGTTAAGTTTAATCGCATTTCTGCGGATGTCGAACAGGTCTCTGTTAACACCAAAGATGGACACATTGAAAGTAAAATGCAGACTATCTTAGACAATCTTGACATTGGTGGTAATGATGAGGAGAAAGCGTCTCTGTGTGCCTTATTGGCAAGGTACATTGATGTATTCGCTGATGATGAGGAAGATCTCGGTTGTACTGCTGAAGTGAAACATGAAGTTAAGCTGGTTGATGATATACCTGTCACACAGCCTTATAGGAGAATACCACCCAACCAATATAAAGAAGTCCAAGAACACATTTCAAAGCTGTTGAAAAAGGGCATAATCCAAGAGAGTGAGAGTTCATATGCTTCACCTGTGGTTGTAGTCCGTAAAAAGGATGGCAGCATACGTCTATGTGTAGACTATCGCAAGCTAAACCTGAAAACAAAGAGAGATGCGTTCCCACTACCTCGCATCGACGAAAGCTTTGATGCTTTGAAAGGTGCCAGATACTTTTCCACCATTGACCTTGCAAGTGGTTATCACCAGGTGGTTGTGGAGGAGCATGACAGGCATAAGACTGCATTTACAACGCCGTTCGGGCTGTTTGAGTACTTGCGTATGCCTATGGGTGTTTGCAATGGTCCGGCGACCTTTCAAAGGTTAATGCAAGCGACTATGAAAGACTTGATCTTTGACATCATGCTTGTATACCTTGATGATATTTTGGTGTACTCGCCCTCGTTTCAGTCACACCTGGATAGGCTTGACATAGTGTTAAAGCGTCTCAGAGACACCGGACTGAAGGTTAAGTTGGGAAAATGTCACTTTTTGCAGAAGGAAGTCAGATTTTTAGGGCATCAGATCTCAGCAGATGGTATTGCAACAGACCCTTGTAAGGTGGTAGCTGTCAAGGAATGGCCTGCACCTTCTACGGTGAAAGAACTGCAATCTTTCTTGGGCCTGTGTAGTTACTACCGAAGGTACGTTGAAGGATTTTCAAAGATTGCTTCTCCCTTACATGATGTGGTGAATCAATGCCGTGCAGTTTGCAGTCCTGCGAAGGCCAGCCAAAAGCTCAGTGCCTTGTGGGACGATAATTGTCAACAGGCCTTTGATCTGTTAAAAGAAAAACTAATTACTGCACCGGTGTTAGGTTTTGCAGATTTCACGTGCCCTTTCATTTTGGAAACTGACGCAAGCAGTCAGGGTCTAGGAGCTATCCTATATCAGCAACAAGGTGACAGAAAAAGGGTGATTGCATATGCAAGCAGACGACTAAGAAATGCAGAACAAAATGACAAAAACTATAGCAGCATGAAGTTAGAACTGCTAGCACTCAAGTGGTCCATAGTTGAGAAGTTTCGAGGTTATTTACTTGGCTCCAAATTTACTGTCATTACTGATAATAACCCCTTGTGTCATCTAAAAAATGCAAAACTAGGAGCCATTGAACAGAGATGGGTGGCACAGTTAGCTGCATTTGACTTTGATGTACAGTACCGTCCAGGACGATCCAACACAGCTGCTGATGCTCTCTCACGGCACCCGTTAGCAGGGGAGCCAGTACCTGACCAAGATGACGAGGAATTTGATGACTGTGTGGCCATTTGCAACATGATTTGGAGAGGAACCTCCCTTGAACCTGAGTTGGTTACTGCAGGGGTCAAATGTTGTCAGGTTAATCTGATCAGAGCACTTGATGCAGATCCGTGTCAGTCTGTTGTAAAGGAGGCTACACCAACACTTCCAGGCTATTCAAAGGAAGAGTTAAGGACATTTCAGAGTCAGGATTCAGAGCTCAGTGTATTTCGCACATTTTGGGATCAAAAACGTAATCCACGTCCTCAGGAAAGGAGAAATCTCTCCAGAGCTGTGAAGTCACTGTTTAAACAGAGGAAACGTGTAAGAGAGAAAGATGGCTTGTTGTACCGAGTGGTTGAAGATGTGCACCATGGAGACTGTCTTCAGTTGCTTGTTCCAAACTGTTTGCGAAAACAGGTACTGGAGAGTGTGCATGACTCCATGGGTCATCAAGGCATAGAGAGAACCTTGCATTTGTTGAGACAGAGGGCATTTTGGGCAGGCATGCATAATGACGTTGAACGGTGGATAAAAAACTGCCAGCGGTGCATTTTGACCAAAATGCCTCATCCCAAGATTCATCCACCTATTAAGTCATTTCTCGCATCCCGACCCCTAGAGGTGGTGGCGGTGGACTTTACACTGCTTGACCCAGCCACTGATGGCAGAGAAAATGTTTTGGTGATCACGGATGTGTTCACAAAGTTCACTCAAGCATTTCCCACCCGTGACCAGAAAGCAGAGACCACAGCAAAGGTGCTGTTGAAAGAATGGTTCATGAAGTACGGTGTACCAGAGAGATTACACTCAGATCAGGGCCGTAATTTCGAAAGTGAGGTTATTGCAGAGCTATGTAAATTGTATGGTGTGAGGAAAACACGGACAACCCCACATCATCCGACTGGAAATGCTCAGTGTGAACGCTTTAACCGTACACTACATGAGCTGCTACGTACACTTCCAAATGACAAAAAAAGACGATGGCCTGACCACTTACCAGAACTGGTGTATGCTTACAATGTAACTCCACATGCCACAACAGGTTATTCCCCGTACTATTTGCTGTATGGGATTGAACCACACCTTCCAGTTGATGCACTTCTTTCAAAAGAGCATCATGGGGACAAGAAGTTTGACTGGCTTGAAGTTCATCAGCAAAGACTAAAAGAGGCACATGCCAGGGCTAGGGAATATACAGAACAGAAAGCGACGGAACGTATTGCCCGCCAGAAAGATAAAGTGTACTGTCCAGCAGTCGACGTTGGCCAGCATGTTTATCTGCGACATTGGCCTGCAGGTCGCAACAAAATCCAAGATGCATGGAGTTCAACTGTATATCAGGTTGTGGACATACTAGGGACAACTTACACTGTACAGCCTGTACAGGGGGGACCTTTGAAAAGGGTGAACAGAGTGGATATCAGACCATGTGTTAATCTGCCAGTCTTAACCCCCAGGAATGAGACAGAGCCAGTATGGAAGCCTGATGATATCAAAGAAACAGAAACCCAGTCAGAGATGTCAGATGGAGATTCAGAGGAGGGAATTATTGTTGAAGATGTTTCCTTTGGTTTAAACTCTGATCCAAACACAGAGAGTTCACTTGTCAGGGACTGTGAGGGTGAAACAGATAATTCTGAGTTTGTGTTGAGAGAGGATGAGGGTCCAATTTTTTATCAGGGAGTAGCAGGGTCTGATGTACTTGACCCTAGGTCTCTCCAGACACCTGATGTACATGCGCCTCTCCCAGTTTGTCAGAGACAGAAACCGAATTCAGAGGTGCAACCACCAATACCTGCCCCTCGGAGAAGTAAACGGGCAAATGCTGGAGTTCACCCAAACCCACATCATGAGCCCAGATCAGTTTTAGAGTCATCGTCTCTAAGTCCTGCAATGGTATCTCATATCCTGGCAAGTATGGGATCTGTATTCTTCAGAGAAGCGCTTAATGAAGTGAAAAATACCTTTGCTGTCAACGAGGACGTTAACAGTTAAGCAGGGGAGAATGTAACCAGGTGGTAAAACTATTTAAAGATACTCAGGGAATAAGAACCACTGTAATTAATATATTCTCAGTTGTAGTAGTCCTGCAGTAAGAATTAACTTTGGACAGCAGGGGGCAGAGTGACGGTCTCTGGGAGACGCGCGCTTTCGGGGAAAAATACCGGAAGTAAACAGTATCGTGCGGGTTTGTTTCACAGAGTTGAGTTACCGGTGCCGACCTTGAGACGATTTCTGGACGTTAACAGGTTGGTTAACGATAAGTTTGCACAAAATACACATCCGTTATTGTAAGGTTGTACGATGTTGTCATAGAACCATGTTTTGTGTACAGATGCCAAGTTAGGATTGCTGATGCTGGTGGATCACATTAGCATGTGTGCTACCGGAGCTCAGTGTGTTTAAGCTAGGTAAGAGACTGAAGACAAGTTCGGGATTCATGCTCTGTATTTCTTTTGCTAACTATGATATGGACATGATTTGTTTTGTTTATGGACTAAAATACTGTGTTGTAATTATACAGGGCATTGATATGAATGTTGTCTATTTTCTCTGTAGCCAGAGGTGCCACTGTCGTATTTTCATACATATTTTTCTACATATTTTGTTTTGGTAAATTGACAAATTTATTTAACACCTTAAATTTCATTTATAATTATTTCCAATATTATATTTTGATTTGGGGAACACAATAAAGACCCACAAAAAATTGCATTTGAAGTCTGTGTGTTACTTATCCCGGCTTCACATATTTGAGAAAAAAGTTTATGATTGTAAAAATATTAAGTACTTAAAATATGTGAATGCTTCCTGTTTCCATACCACATCCACATCCATAACACATCTGGTCCATACATACACTTTCATAACTTCCTTGAAGATATATATGATTTATCATTTGAGATACATACAAACTACTGTAGTTATTTCCTCTCTCTCGAACACTTGTCATACTTACTCCATAAAATTGAGTCTCCCTCCTTGTTGTGAATCTGAAATGACTTTGAAGAGTCCTCCTTGTAAGATCACTGACTTAACGATGACAGCCAGGTAACCTGAGAGCATTATTCCAATCTAGAAGAAAAAATAAGACACATTCGGGTTGGAAAGTTTTTGCAATACAGTTTTGAATACAGAGTTATATTTTATTGTAACATGTTATTGAGGGCGAAAGGGTGGCGCAGTGTGTTGCGCTGTTGCCACCCAGACAGGTTGTTCCAGGTTTGTGTCCTGCTCTGTGCGGACTTTGCATGTTCTCCCCGTGTCTGCGTGGGTTCTCTTTAGGTTCTCCAGCTTCCTCCCATCTTCAAAAACATGCACTTCAGGTTAATTGGCCAAATTGACCGTAGGTTTCAGTGTGCGGGTGTATGTATGTCTGTGTCTCTGTGTGGCTCCGTGGTGCACTGGTGTCACGCCCGGGGTTTCGCCTCACGCCCACAGTCAGCTGGGATAGGCTCCAGCTCCCCTGACCCATGGCAGCGAATGAAGCGGTTGTGAAAATGAATGAAAGAATGAATGAATGTAACATGTTATTGCATTTAAAGTATTTTATGTGGTAGAGTACTATATGAATGACATTTTGCAAAGATTTACAATAGCTAATTTCTCTGTCACTGAAGTTAAGAAGTTTGTGCTTTTTCTTTTGATTTGCTTTACTATTCAGGAACAAATATTTACGTGTTCTATATTCAGTGACAGATATCTTTTTCTGTGTGTGTCTTCGGTATTAACAGAGAGACCCACCTGGAATACGTCAGTCCACACCACTGCCTTCAGTCCACCCTGTAAGGATATAGATCATAATACAGATCATAATAATAAAATGAATCATAATCATTCATCTTTTACCACTTCTTCAGCTTTTGCAGATCATATATACATATATATATGTATATATACTGTATACACACACACACACACACACGCACGCACGCACGCACGCACGCACGCACGCACACACACACACAGATTTAGTTAGTTAGTAAGTTTGTTTAGTTAGTTATTTAGCTATTTATTTATTTACCAACCAATGTGCAGTACAGAGTACACACAATGCCTGTTGTAATAATTCCACCCCACAGATCTATATCAGCAACTATAGAGAAAGAGAACAAAAGACAGAATAAACACATTGATGTCAAATAAAACACTAAAGGTTATTAGTAAATTTCTGATGTCAGTAATAATTTGATGTGAACACCGAGGACTAAAAACAACATACTCTGGTTTAAAGCAAGGGCTGGGCCATAGATGACGATTCCAGTGTAGAGCATCTATGTTGGACAGAAAAATGTAATACATATATAAATGACCCTCGTGTGTCTGATTTTGATGACACCCTCTTGGGTAAATGTCTTCTTATTATATATTGTGATGCTTTTCACTCACTGTCTGAACAATGAAGATCACAGTTCCTAGGAGACGGGTTGCTCTGTTGAAACGCATCTCCAGATACTTCTCAGTTTCATGACAGAAAAACAGACAATGTAAATTAGTGCTTTTATTTGTTAATATATTAATGGAGTCCAGTTGTTTATATGCAGGAAAGTGTCATTCTTTGTCCAACAGGCTTGTTGTATGAAATTTGTGGACTTGAATCAAATCAAATGGTCATTATATACCAATGCGCGATTTGTTTGAAGGGGATGTGGCGGATGGGAGGATTGTTCCCCCACCCCTGATTTTTACCTCTCTACCTCTGCTGAATGAATTTTATCCTCCACAGGTTGTGACAGACTTTTCTTACAGGTAGTATATAGTCTACATTGCTGACATTAACTTTCAACCTGAACTAAATTGTCGGCAGTCTCGATGTTCGCGAACATTCCCATGCTATTTAATAATATATTTTATTTTCCTTGCCTGCTCAGAAGTTCTCAGAAATGAGGATAAAAGAATGTCAGAATGCTTCAGATGATAGGCAAACGGGAAAGCCAAAAAGGCCACCGAAAGTTTGACATCAGAGCAAACTTCACTTACCTGTAGTTTGATATTTTCAGAGTTATTTTGACATGACATCTGAAATCTTAATCCGTGGGGTGTCAATGTTATGTTTGCATTTCACTAAATCTTCATGCCATGTTGGTATTTATCAGCCCTTAGCCTAAATAGGTCATCTTCCACATTGTGGCCAGCACAGTAAATTAAATGTTTCATGGATTTTTAAGTTTGTAGTAAATACGAATGTTCAGCTGTTTGGAATTTAGGTTCATGAGGCCTACCATTGACCTACAAAAGAATTAGGCCTGTTGATTGCTCATTTTTCATGACAATGGCACAATTGAAACAAATTTTAGCTATTAACCATCATCTACAGTATTTGTGTTAACTTTTTTATAGATAATAGCCAGTATACAGACACATCCCATAGAGGATAAAACAGAATGGCTAGCTCTTACAACTGATACGACACTTTGATCAGTTCTTATTATACCCATCATGTGTCCAACATTTGCTCTACAGTAAATGTCAGTCGGTCTATTTCATGATATGCAATATGTAAAATAATAATAATAATATCATAAAATCCACAGACATATATTCCTACCTCATAGCTGCTGGTAATGGCCAGCCTGTAGAAGACTGGGAGAAAGACCTCAGATACCACCACAATCGACAATATTTGGCCCAAACAAAAAAATGCAAAGATTGCTCCATAACGATACACCTACAAAACAGGAATATCTCAAATCACTTCAAACTTGCATCAACTGGAGGAGATTAAATAAACTGTCGGAAAAAAGTGGGGTTTTTTTTTGTCCATTCCAACAAAGTTTGATGTAAACAACAATATCAACTTCACCTCAGCTGGGCTGGACAACACTGTGATGGAAGACATGAAGCTAGCAGTCAAAGATATGGAGACAGGAAAGGCCGTCAGTCTCCGGCCCCCTGTAAGGAAGACTCTGGAGTTTTCTTGGCCTCTGTTGGCCCATGCAAAGTAGACCCCGATGGCGGTGGACACCACCAGCATGAGAGCAAACACCACATAGTCAGCTGCCACAAGGGAGCCAGCGGCAAGAGAATCCCCTGACATTTTTCTTTGATTCAGAAGAAACTAATGAAACATCTGTTCAGAGCAGTCAGATTAAAGAAAACCCAGAAATGACTAACTCATATCCAGGCAATGATTGTCTAACATGACACTGAATTGAAGATAAATGAACAAACCTTTACACCATGTAACATGCAGTGCCTTACATAAATTAAATAATTTTACCAGATAACAATCATTATTGTGAAGTGACTTTCAACATATAATGCTTTAATTTAGGGGCGGCACGGTGGCGCAGCGGGCAGCGTTGTCACTGCACAACAGGGCAGTTCCGGGTTCCTATTCCAATCTAGGATATACATTAAAACACCTTTGGTTGGAAAGCACATGACCTGAGTGATGCAAATTTTATTTTCTCTGCTTCTTTTTAGTTGGCTACACTGCTGTGTAGGACACATCTATGGGCAATGCATCATAAGTAACACACATCACACCGTGTGTGTGTTTGTGTGTGTGTGTGTGTGTGTGTGTGGGGGGGGGGGGGGGGGTGTGGGGACAATAAATAACTGTCAGAAAACAATCTCTCTCTTACTTTTAAAATTTGATGTAAAGGACAATATCAACCTTACCTCAGCTGGATTGGACAACACTGTGATGGCAGACATAAAGCTGGCAGTCAGAGATATGGAAACAGATAAGGCTGTCAGTGTTTGACCCCCTGTAAAAGTCTCTGGAGCTTTCTTGACCCCTTGTTTGCCTGTGCGAGGTAGACCCCAATGGAGGTGGACACCACCAACATGAGAGCAAACACTTTATAGTCAGCTGCCACAAGGGAGCCAGCTACAAGAGAATCCCCTGACATTTTGCTTTGAGCTGACTCTAGCAATACCCCAGTGTTATGTGCATCTTGCACTTAGACTTCATCCAGTAATAACTAACTGAAGATTACAATAGAATTTACCATAAATTGACAATGAATTGCAGAATATAAAGAAAATTTTCTCTTTGGGAACAAAAATACACCCTAAACCCATCATAAATACATAAAAGTATTATGTCTTTAAACTTGTTTCAGTATTTTTTTACAAATGAATGAAATAACTTGAGCTGCAATTTCTCTGCATCTGCCAATATGCCAATTGTTTTCATGAAAAGTTAAGGAATAGTGACACTGTTTGGCCAGATGGCCTGATTTCAGGTTTAAAATTGTACAAAAGTTTCCCAAGTATGCATAATTTAGCATTAGTTGTTCACAAGAGAGATCAGAGTTCATGGGCGTCCACCTCAATGATAACTTGCCAGGTAAATGATACAGCTAAAGATGTTTAAACAGTATTTTGAACTGTCTTAATTTTAGACCGGAAGCAGACACTTGGAAATCAGTCACACTACCGTATGTACAGAGAGTACACAGTTGGAAGGAGAATTGATTATTTTGACTTTATATCAGAGGTAGCAGTGTACATGTATTTCAAATTGCCTGTTCTCAGTATAGAGCTCACATCGGTGACTTTTAGGCAGGTGAAATTCAGGACCACGGACCAGTTTGGGAAAATACATTTCAAATAGTTCAGTTGAGTATCTGTCAGCTGTATGAACTTGATTAAAAAACAAAAATATAAAACAGGACCTTTAAGTCACATATTAACTTAAAGTGCAGTATTCACACGATGAACAACAAAACATGATTGCAGATTTTAACACAACCATGAATTATTTCATTTGGAACTTGTGGGTCTAAATCCGTCTCAATATCACAGTCTGCTCTCGGTTGTATTCGACTTTGCTTCTCTACTCATGACCTGAAAGGGAAAAGCACAAAATAAGATCAGGGTCTGTCAGCTGTCATCAGGCTGATATTGTTTCTCTGCTGCAGCACTTACTCTGTCTTTGATCAACATGAACAGGTAATAAAAAGTTGTGTCTTCTTTCATGAATGTAACCCTTGAATCCACTCTGGACCTCTGACCCCCTAATACATACAATACAGCATCATTAAGGTTCATTTGTTGTATTTAAATATCACTAACAAAACTTGTTGTTTTACCTGTAAACAAGCTGACCACAAGTCCAACAATGATGGTTGTTACAGTTCCAATAGGACCAAAGTAGAGATAGGAAGGAGACTGCCAGATATCTGCTAGCTGATGGCTGGTGGTGGAAGAAGAAAATAAGTACAGTGCGCCCTTGTTCCTCGCGGTTAATGTGTACCAGGAACCACATGCGATTAACAAATTAATTTACGGTAATTAAAACGTTTATGAACCCTCCCCATACTGATAATAAACCACCTTCTATCTGCATTACCTTTTTTGTAAGCTGCACCCTTATTATTTTGTCTTGGGTGCTGACATTTAGCCTCACCTATGGAAACAATCGCATCCATTGCAGTACAAATGTTTGGATTTTTCCTGGTTTTCGCTTGGCTTCTCCTGCGTCTTCATCTGTACTGTCCACAGTAACATCTGTCTCGTTTTCTTCATTAAATTCTGATTGTTTTTTAGTCAAGAAAGCACTCATTGTCACAACTCGTCGCTCTCTCACTGCAGTGTGTAAAATGAGCAGACGTCGTGTTCCCATTTGGTCAATTTTGATAAAGCTGAATCACGCAGGTGAGTCTCAAGAAAAACTTGCGTGAGACCTATGACATATGGGTGTCAAAGACGCAAGGATGCATGCTAAGAAATATAAGAATACTTTGAAAAAAATACAATGAAAATATTGTATTATCCATAATGTTTGGATACAACTGTATATGCAATGGCACTCCAGCATACTGTTAAAAAATGCAAATATCTGTATGATTGGGATTTGTATCTATTCTAAATAACTGATTCATCTGTTTCCTTGAGCAATGTTATACATTTCTAGACCATAAAACCGGAAGGATTGTTCAGGTCAATTGATCCCACATATGCCTGCTTGGTTGCTCTCTCTATACTATAAGTTAGTCATTCACTACAACTGGTTACACACTTACTTGCCATCACCGTTTAGGGATGTGATGATGGAGATAGATTCTTTTGGAAAAGCAGTGGAGGTCCAGTTGAAACTGTCTGTAGCGTTGAAATCACAGCCCTCAGTACTCAGTGGCAGAGGTCGGGCCATTGCAGGAGAGGGGGGATATATCAGACCTCCAATGCTGACACAGGAGGAGGCAGCCAACCCCAACAAAAGACCTGATAAAGCCCCCTGTAGAAAAACTGTACATTAAATCTCATACATATCAAAACAAGTGATAAGGTCAACTGAAACCAACAATTGTATTGTGAACAAATACCTGGAATTTTTGACTAATAAATGACAACCCATGATTTACAGATTTCCAGTGTAATGCCTGTTAATACATTTCTGCATAATTTTATGGCAAATCACTAATCTGAACAAACAACTGGGCTGATGGAGTAGAAAAAAAGTCACCCTGACATATATGTATTTTCAAATTTGAATTTAAGGTTATCAGACATAAATATTCCAGGTTGTAGAGGGGAAGACCTTAAGATAGTTAATGTGGGATAGTTGTTTTTTTTTTTTGGGGGGGGGGGGGGGTTCATGCAAAGTTTAGTAAAGTGACCAACTGAAAGGCACTGTTTCCTTAAATAAAATGAGATAAAAACAGTTCTAAGAGTTTCAACATTTTTAGAAATATTATTGACCCTCTATACAATGAAACAAAATATAAGAAAGATCTTTAGTGCTTTTGGACATGTCAGTGTTAACAACATAGTTCACTTCAGCTCCAAAATCTACAGAACACAGCAGAAATCATTTTTCCATTTCACGCATTCCATAAATCACAGAAGATAAGGCAAAAGCTATCATGAAGAGAAGGGACTTACTTTGGAATTGGTGAATGGAAAAAGGATACCCAAAATGAACGTGCCCAGTAATGGACCTCCAGTAGCAGTGAAAACAGTGACACTTGCCTGAAACAAAAATGAGGATGATGATAACCTTGCTCTGTTGCAGTAAGACTTTTTAAGACTCTAAAATATATGGCTACTTTCTTAATTAAATAATTGTGATACAAACATATCACAGATCAACTGTACCTGTATCATTGTTCCCAAGACTGAAGCTAGTCCAGCCAAAGCAATGCATAAAATCCCATAAAAGACGGCTGGAAATAAAATTCAGTAATGGGATTTTAATTCTGTACAGTTTTACAGCCGCAGACTGACATTCAGACACACTTATGATCATGAAACAAATTCATGCAGTCGATGCAAACATGGAGCATCTACTCACTCAGTCCTTTGGATAACCATAACAGATGCTTCTCTGACATGTTAGTGTATGGTTTAATCAAGTCTTCCAGTGTAACTGCAGCCAGTGCATTGATGCTGGTAGAAACTGTACTGTGGTGAAAGGACAATGACATTATGTCTTTGTAGATTCTCATTTATCCAGGTTATCCAAAGCTGTTAAATTCAATCCACTGGACTTTATTGTCTTCAAGAAACTTTAAAATCCAGTGGATTGATTTACAGTTTTGGATAACAATGAAATTATTTAATAGTAATAATAAATTTGTCAATTTATTCTACTAAAGCACTGATAATGTAAAGTTAGGTGATATTGAATGCTGTTCAAATTGATTTTTTCATATTTTTTAAAAATATATACTGTACATTCATCAGCCACTTTATTAGATACACCTTGCTAGTATCGGGTTGGACCCCCTTTTGCCTTCAGAACCTCCTTAATCCTTCGTGGCATGGTTTCAAAAAGGTACTGGAAACATTCCTCAGGAAGTTTGGTCATATTGACATAATAGCATCAATCAGCTGCTGCAGATTTGTCGGCTGCACATCCATTATGCAAATCTCCCGTTCTACCACATCCCAAAGGTGCTCTATTGGATTGAGCTCTGGTGACCGTGGAAGCCTTTTGCATACAGTAAACTCATTGTCATGTTCAAGAAACGAGTCCAAAAGATGATAAGAGTTTTATGGCATGGTGCCTTATCTTACTGGAATTAATGATCAGAAGATGGGTACACTGTGGTCATAAAGGGATGGCCAGCAACATTGCTCAGGTAGGCTGAGGCATTGAAACAATGTTTGGTGCAATAATTGGTACTAAGGGGCTCAAAGTGTGCAAAGAAAATATCCCCTGTACCATTCCACCACAACCAGCCTGAACAGTTGATACATGGCAGGATGGATCCATGCTTTCATGTTGTTGACGCCATATTCTGACCCTACCATCTGAAGGTTACAGCAGACCAGACACACACACACACACGCACGCACGCACGCACGCACGCACACACACACACACAGTCTATTCATACAGTATGCAATGGGGAGAAAACACCTATGAGATAATTACTGCATTTAAATTCTTACCAGATGTTAACAGTTATAACTACAGCAATCATCATGGTAGAGTTTAAAATTATGAGTGGGCACATTGAACCTACAGTACATAGTGGAATAACTCATGAACCTCAGAGCGCCGCTCCAGACTGCTGCAACAAATAGTCCAGGAAGGCCAGAATGGTCAGTCAAGACGTACATCACCAAATACGGCATCAGCTGAGAAAAATAGATTACAGTGATTAATGTAGTGTTACAAAACGTAGTATTTAACTGACTCCCAAATACCACGTAGCGTAGTACTGTATTTGAGAGCCATATGTCAAGAAATTAAATCCTTGGCTATACTGTGCATGTATGTCTCTTTGTACCTGATCAAGAGACGAAACTTGTCCAGCTGTCCATGGATCACAGTTCTTATAAACTGAGAAGAGGCACATTCCTGCAAACACTGTGAACACCAGGAAAGTGCACATACCCACCATGTAGATGTACAGAGCTCTGGGGAAAAAGTAACAATGAACATTATTGCCAGTAAAGGCAAAATACATTTAAAGGTCTCATTTTATACTCTTTTTAATCAATTTTACACAGCTGTCTGACATCCAACTACACTTAATTCAAAAGGTATTGCCTAAAACTGAAACGTGGTTCTGAATTTCAGCTGTCTAAAAGTTTCTGAAACCATCTCTACTGAGAATATTCTGTTTCTGTGCCTGCATCATTAAACGCAAATGAGCTCCGTTTGTCAATGCCTTCCTTGTAGTAGCCGGGACGTTGTCAGTAAAAATTATACACAACCACGGTCTCTTCTGTTCCTCTTAGGCTGGAACAGAACATAAGCACTTATGTTCATTTGTAGAACCAACAACTGAGCAACTTATGAGTCTGGATGACGACATTGCGACACACTGCTACCTTACGATGGACACACCAAACTTCCCCCCGGGGATGGAGAGAAGGGGATGTTCTCCCACAGATAGGGCCTGGCTATGCAAATCACTCCTTTTGTTATGTCACAAAATGAGTGATTCTGATCAGCACGTTTGAGCACCATATCACAAGTTTTTGGGCTGTAGTTTTTAATTTAATTTTTTTTTATTTGACATCCCAAGATAAAGATACCCACCAATTCATCAACAGAATAAAAAACAAAAACAAAGCAAAAACACTTTATCGTAATCTAACTGATATTTCATACACAAGTTTCACAAACTGCAGTTTCATTCTTTAAACCATATACCAATAAAATTAAGAAAGTTTGACTCACATTCTGGCATGAGTGATGGTCTTACAAGAGACATATCTCTGAACCTGGGGTTGGTGTATCCCACTGATAACAAGATTGTTAAGTGTTCCTCCAATTACCAAGGTCCAAAAAGTGTATTTCCTCATAGGGTTTATATCAAAGCTAGTGAAACACAATGAAAGATTCTGGTCCAAATTATTCATACCAGTGTTTCAAGACAAACCATTGAAATACATGTACCTCAATACAAATAATTGAACAAAACAATTACAATCAAAGTAAGTACTTCAACAAAAAAAGAAGAAAAAACTCACTCCAAAAAGTTGAGTCTTCCTCCTTGCTGTGAATCTGAAATGACTTTGAAGAGTCCGCCTTGTAAGATCACAGACTTAATGATGACAGCCATGAAACCTGAAATCATTATTCCAATCTAGGAGATAAAATAATACATTTTATCTCCAACCCAAAAGTTGTTCCTTTCCAACCTTTGGGTGGGAAAGTAACAGCTGCATTTTCTTATTACTTGTTTTTTGGTTGTCTACACTGCTGTATTGGACACACCTATAGGCAATATATTGAACATGACACAGCTCAATTTTTTTCTCCATAGAGAGGCTTACCTGAAACACATCTGTCCACACCACCGCTTTCAATCCACCCTGTAATGATATAGACCACAAATAGATGTTGCACTTATGTCAATCCTCCACAGTCTACCCAAACATACCTCTATAGATAATGGCAAAAATCAGCTATGCAGTATGATGTTTATTTTTGTTTACTAACCAATGTGCAGTACAGAGTGCACACAATCCCTGTTGTAATAATTCCACCCCACAAATCTATATCAGCAACTTGACAGAAAGAGGGAGAACAAAGGACAGAAGCCATCATTCTCAAATAGCACAGTAAAGGTCATTAGTAATTTCCTGATGTTAGTAATAATTTGATGTGAACACCGTGGAATGAAAGCAACCTACTTTGGCTTAAAGCAAGGGCTGGACCATAGATGACAATTCCAGTGTAGAGCAACTGTGTGAAACAGAGAAAGGTAATACAGACATAGATTTCCTTCATGATTCAGATCTTGATGATAGCCTCATTGGTAAATGTATTATTATGTATTGTGATGCTTCTCACTCACTGTCTGAAAAATAAAGATCACAGTTCCTAGGAGACGGGTGGCTCTGTTGAAACGCATTTCCAAATACTTCATATTGACAAAAAAGGGACAGAAAGAGCATTCTTGTAAAACATTGATCCACTCAATATACAGTATATCTATCTGTTGACTGACTAACCGTCAAAGATAGATGGAGATGGACAGACAGACAGATGAACAGCACATCTCCAAAGACTACGTACTGTATATACACTACAGTACTATGAAATACATACTCAATTTATTTCTCACTTAACTGTTATGAGTTTGAGGACTGCTTGTTGTTTCCTGGCTCATTTTAAAGTCTATTCTCCCTAGTACACTTTCCCTCTTGTGTGATGATCTAAATGTTTTCAACTGCATTTACTTCCAAAACTAGGATTTCTTGGAACAAATCTCAGAAAGGACTTTCACAGCTCTCACTGACTAGCATTGAAAATGACAGACTCAGAAGTCTGTCACCATTGCCAATAGTTTTTTTATTTTGTTTTTTCTTATCCATCTGTTCCCGTAGTTTGTCTGTTTATTTGTATATCCACACATTCTATACTACCTGGTCCTCAAGCAATGTCTCGCCACTGTTACTGCTTCCCTATGCTGATTGTTATCAGCTACAGCTTGTTATCCCTGCCTACTATTGCATGTGGTTGCTGCCCTTCTGTGCGATTTTGTGATAGCCATTAACCTCTGTGTCTTTCATGACAGCCCTACTCTTATATTTCCTTGTTTTTTGGAGATGCTGATATATAGTTGTACTTGTAAGACATTCTTTCTGCACGTATCGGCTAGCTAATCATACACTCAGTCTTACCTCATAGGCGCTAGTGATGGCCATTCTGTAGAAGAATGGGAGAAAGACTTCAGATACCACCACCGTTGCTAGTATATAGCCGATGCCAAAATATAAACAGATGGCTCCATAAATGTACGTCTACAAAACAGGAATGTTTCCAATTAGTCAATTATGACAGAAACTGAAAAAAAAGGAGACAGTAATTAATAATGAACCATCCATCCATCTGTCCATTTTCCTTTTTGGATAGATTATGTTTGTCTAATTGTATATTATGTACAGTATTTTCCGCACTATAAGGCGCACCTAAAAGCCTTTAATTTTCTCAAAAACTGACAGTGCGCCTTATAATCCAGTGGGCCTTCTTTGTGAAAAAGATTTTGAAATAGGCCATTCATTGAAGGTGCGCCTTATAATCAGTTGCACCTTAAAATCCAGTGCGCCTTATATATGAAAAAGGTTTAAAATATGCCATTCATTGAAGGTACGCCTTATAGTCCAGTGCGCTTTATAGTGTGGAGAATACTGCATATTATGTATTGTCTAATTGTATATTATTTATATTATGTATAATTATGTTTGTCTAATTAATCCTGATGTTATGTTAACTAGATAAACATCATTAAATACATGTAACAGATTATGCGAGTTAGCTCCAAAACGAATTGTTGTTATTTTTATTGATTTATGAGCGAGCATGAATGCAAAGCCAAGCTCAAATATATATTTACTTCTATATTCCTTATCTCTATAACAAAATAGGTTTCCAGTGTCACTGGTGTTTCATTCTAAATAACAGAAACAAAGAAAGGTCAGTAAGCACAGCAGCTAGATAAGAAATACCTGGTCAGAAAATTATTATTTAAAAGTGTTTTTTACCTTCAAATTTTGATGTAAAGAACAGTATCAATTTTACCTCAGCTGGAGTGGACAACACTGTGATTGAAGACATGAAGCTGGCAGTCAAAGATATGGAAACAGGAAAGGCTGTCAGTATTCGACCCCCTGTAAGGAAGTCTCTGGAACTTTCTTGACCCCTGTTGGCCCATACAAAGTAGACCCCGATGGAGGTAGACACCACCAGCATGAGAGCAAACACCACATAGTCAGCTGCCACAAGGGAGCCAGCTACAAGCGAATCCCCTGACATTTTTCTTTGACTCTGACTCTAGTAATACTCTAGTTTAATTTATCTTTGCACTCAGACTTAACCCAGTAATAACTAACTAAAGATTAAAATGGAATTGACCTTCTGTCTTGACAATGAACTGCAGAACTCAAACAACCCTTTCATCATAAAAACATAAATTTTTTATGTGTTCACCTGTTTGAATGGAAAAATTTCAGCCGCCAGTTCTCTACATCCACCAATATGTTAGATGTTTTAATTAAAAGTTAAAGAATTTTTCACTAGTAACACTATTTGACATGATGGTAGGTTTAAAATTCTATAATGAAAGTTTTACACGGAGGTGTAATTTAGCATTCATTGTTTACAGGGGAGATGAGAGCTCAAAGATCTTGATCTGACCTGTAACTTGCCAGGTAAATGATGGACTCGTACCTGTACAGTTACTGATTGGCTTGCAACATTGCAAAACCATACAAACATCCAACAGCAAGTTGGCAGGTGAATGCGATCATTTCACTTTCTGACTGTAAGGTTGCAGCCCCTGAGTATGCATTGTAAATTTAAATGTATTAACGAAAGCAGTGTTTGGTTACTGTGAGAAATGTTTGCATTAAAGTTCTCAGAGACATTGTGCCATTTGGGATTGGCCTGAGTAAATACAGTAAGGGGCATATCACTGACCCTAACAAGTGATTACCCTTCCTGGATTGCAGAGGGGCCAAGAAGTGAGGAGGTCCAGGAAACTAGAAAGTGAGCATTTGTGTGCAGTAAAATGTAAATCTGTTGTTGGGATGGGCTTGAAAAAAGTTTAAAAGAACAATTTGTTGTAACAACTGTTGGAGTATCACTCTCAAGTGCTCTGATCCCCATCCCGGTATGTATTAAAGAGACATGACTGATCCCACGTAACTTGTCCATAACTTGTAATTTTCTGAGAATTAGCAACTCTCATTTAGGAGGCAGATGTCCCTGACATTACTTTGTAGACAATGCAATATCTTTTTTTTTTAAAGTAGTTTATTTCTTAAAATAACATTTCTTGTAACAGGTCATGTTACGTAACATAACATGGTCATGTTATGTAACAAAAATTTCATAAATTGAGTTACAGACATTAATTGCATATATCATGTTGGCTTGCTCCTTTTCCTTAAGTCCAACTCAATATCACAGAAAGCAGGATTTGAGTTACCGAACTTCTTCTCACGGTCTTTTGCCATGTCCAGCTTTCCTTTTTGTTTCATTGCCTGAAGTGGAAAGAGAAAAAAGCTGTCAGTAGCTGTCATTTATGTACATTTATTGGCATTGTTAAACTGTTGAAGCACTCACTCTCTCTTTCAAAAGCATGGCAATGTGATAAAGACTTGTGTCCTCTTTCAGTAAAGTAAGCCTTGACTCCACCTTCTGCTTCATGCCTCCTAGAAAATAAATTGGGAACACATTAGCACCCTTAACATTAATTTCATACTAAATCTAATTTTCAAGCAATGAAATAGATAAACATAAAGTATGCACATTATGCAACCGAGGTGTGGGGAAACATATAAAAGTGGTATACAGCCTCTATTCTTACTACAGAAAAAAGCCATAAGAATTCTTCACACTGTCCATTATAGAGCGCACACAAATCAATCATTCATTACATACAAATTATTTAAGATATATGACCTCATACGCTATAGGACTGTTCAAATCATGTATAAGGCGGCCAACAACTGTTTTCCACAAAATAAACTAGCACAACTCCAGAATAGTGAGTCCAACTACTAATTGAGAGAAAAGACAGCATTTTTACAGCAGAAAGCAAGAACAACATTTAAAACATCCTCAACTTCTTGTACTGGTATCAAACTTTGGAACAATTTGGACAAGGAAGTTAGGAATCTAGGAACCCTATCTGCCTTTAAAAAAAAAGCGTATAAAGACTTGACATTGCTTAATTAAAATACAAATGGAAATGTTGGTTAACTCTTTATATGGTTATTGTTTAATATGATCATAACATTGTTATGCAGAAACTGGAAGATCACTGGCTATATCAACTTCTGGTTTTGACCATGCATAACACTGACTACGCTTGCTGTCCCTTCAAAGAATGTCAATGTGACCGTGCTCTGGGTCACATCGGAACTACAAAAGGTCACTGAACAACTTATGTTCACAAAATGAACTGATGAAGACGTGTGAAGACACATACGTCTATTGGGACTGAATGGACAGTTTTTCAACAGCAATGTGCCACAATGACTGTCACAAATTATTGTATTTATTGTATGATTTTGTTGAAAAATATTGTGATGTGAGAGGTGTTTCGTTGATTCTGAGGACGTGAACTACACAAGCCAAATGGCTTATACCCGTCGGCCCTTTTTTTTCGGATGTTGCTGATGTTGCAAATGAGAAGAAGCTGCTGAAGACTGTTGTAATGACATGTCCAAAAAAAAAAAACTACAAAAAAAAAAGAAAAAAAATGTCTGTAACTTACTTGTACACAAGCTGATTAATAGTCCAACAGTGACAACAATTATAGTTCCAACAGGACTCGAGTAAAGATACGACAGAGAGTACAAGTTACCTACTGGCACAGGTCTAGAGTGGACAGAGAGAATACAATTCATTGTCAGGAATTAGAACACATTGACAAAACTGCTTCACTATACAGAAGCTCTGTATAATTCATCATACATGAGCAATGTTTTAGGTAAACAAGACAGCTTTTCTAAGGGTTGAGGAGTAACATATTTTTAAAAGTTACACACATTAGTTGCTAACTATATATTGCTTGTTTTTGAAAAAGAAAACCAATGCATTCAACAAAAACTGTTTTTGCATTGTCAGTTTGTGTCCTCTGTGTCCTGAGTTATACACTTACATTCCATCAGTGGCTGTAGTGAAGGGGGTTGTAAATGTAGGCAGAATTGTAGAGGTTGAGTTGAGGCTGTCTGTTGTGGTGAAATTACAGCCCTCGGTGCTCAGAGGCAGAGGTCTGGTCAATTCGGGAGGGGGAGGATATATATAGGCTCCAATACCCAACCACAGAGACACAGCCAACCCTGAGACAAGGCCTGACAAAGCTCCCTTCAAGACATATTAGGTACTGAAAATATATGTGATAGTTTAAAGGGTAAACTATCATTTCAGCAAAAAAAATTCACATGCAGATTTATTTTGTTGGTTTGTCCAATGCTTAATTTTCTCTTGAGGAATCTCATTCAAACCAAAATCTAGGTTAAAATGAATAGAATAAGATTATCTTGCTTCATTGTCATCATACTATGGTACAACAAAATTGCAAGGTTAGATGGGAAGTTGAACAGAACTTACTTTGGAGTTAGCAAATGGACAGAGAAACCCCAATGTGAACAACCCAAGTAAAGGGCCGCCAATGATCCCAAAAATGCTGTTGACTGCCTGTAGAAAATGATTACTTAAGGTACAGTTTCACCTATGTAATAAATCAAGAATCTCAGGTGAAGTCAACTGCTACAAAACTTTGAATATTCAACAATTGTGTGAGTTGAAAAATATTCTCAGACTTGGTTTAACTAAAGAGCACATGCACAAAAACTCCTTTTTACCTGCAGAATCCCTCCCATGAGTGAAACCAATCCAGCCATTCCAATAGCAATAAGACCAAATGCAAAACCTGCAAACATCGCAAACTTTAACATGTCTTTATATATATTGAACAGTATTGGTATTTAAAAAATAAAAAAACATTAGCCATTAAAAAACCTTAGCCGAAAAAAACCCAAACTGAAGGCAGTCTGCTTACTCAGTCCTTTGGTCATCCAGGACAGGTGTCTCTCTGACATGTTAATGTATGGTTTGATCAGATCTTCCAGTGTCACTGTTGTCAGTGCATTGATGCTGGAAGACACTGTGCTGTGGTCAAAACATATACACACACATAATCAGTCACAATTAATGAAGAATAAAGCTTGTAATTTCTCAGTGAAAGTTTCATCTATTGAGCAACATAACTTTATGTTAAATACAGTATTAACCTCAAAGATCCACTATAAGCAGCAGCAACAAACAATCCAGGGAGGCCAGGATAGTCTGCCAAGATGTCCATTATTAAATGAGGCATCAACTAAAGAAGAGGGACACTGCATTGACACATCAGGAAGGTTGGTCTCACAATGTATACACCTTAATTCATGCATATATTTGTGAACCATACATAAGTACATACACAAAGAAAACAAAGGTGTTAAAAAGAGTTATTCAAAATATTTGAAATAAATTCATTCATCCATTCGTTAGTTCATTTACAATCATAAACATACAAAAAGAAAATAATCTTTTTATTTTAAAATGTTGTGAGATCCAATTTCTTCATGCATACGGCTTCTTCTTCTTTTCCTTTCTGCTTTTCCCTTCAGGGGTCGCCACAGCGAATCAGTTGCCTCCATCTAACCCTGTCTTCTGCATCCTCTTCTCTCACACCAACTACCTTCATGTCCTCTTTCACTACATCCATAAACCTCTTAGGTCTTCCTCTAGGCCTCCTGCCTGGCAGTTCAAAACTCAGCATTCTTCTACCAATATATTCACTATCTCCCAATATATTCACTATCTCATGCATACAGCTACGTGTGTGTATTTTAACACAATCACCATGAACCTCTTTCCCTCTGACCTGATCTGGAGCAGAGACCATTCCAATGGTCCAAGGATCACAGTCCTTATAGAATGAGTAGAGGCACATTCCTGCAAACACTGAGAGAAGCATGATAGCTTCCACACCAATCAGGTTGATGTACAGAGCTCTGGAAACAGGGAGAATCACATGAACAGCCAAAAAACTGCTTGTCCATAAAAACGTGAAAATACTGAGAAACCGTTCACACAAACACCAATATACACCACATCAAATAATACTTTTTTTTAAATCAATTCCACACCTGATCCAGTAGATTATTTTTCCTCCTGTCATATCATGGTAACTTTATTTTGCTAGGTTAATAATTGAAATCAGATTTGGTTTTAATTTAAATAAGCAGAACTGGTTGACCTTAGAAGAAGTCTGTGTTCCAATAAGTGACTTTATCTGTCTCTCTTCTTCTGAGCACAAAGCTTTTGACATTTGTAACTGGTATACAGTAATCCTTTGTTACTCGCTGTTGATATGTTCCAGGACCACCTGTTAAAATGAAATTCCACGATATAGCAATGAACTATTTATATATTTACATATGGTAATTTAAACGTGTATGAACACTTCCCATACTGATATTAAACCACCTTATATCTGTATTACCTTTAATCATACTCTTAGAGACTGATTAAAGCGCTTTTGTATTAAAGAAAAGTGTTTCTTTAATACGTGTAAGTGTGCTGCGTTCCGTGAGTCTCAGAACGCAGTGCACGCACAGATGCTGTCAGCCAATAGCATATGCGTACTGTATCATGTGACTACCTACTAAAAATCTGCGATGTAGTGAAACCATGCATTTTGAAGCGAGGGATTACTGTAAACCAAAGATGCCCAGATGACTTCCTGTCACATGAACACTGCAGGACTCACAGTCTGGCTTGCGTAATGGTCTTGCAGGAGATGTATCTCTGCACCTGGGACTGGTTGATACCATAGATAGTTAACCACACAAATGTCCCACCAACAGCGATGGTCCAAAAAGTGTGTCTCCTCAGAGGATTTGTATCAAAGCTGGTTAAACAGGACAAAAAAGCCAGTTAAATTTTAAACAAATCTTTCAGGACCACAGAGAGAAACAGAAAGAATGAAATTAATAAAAAGCTTTGAGGGGCTTTATGGGGTCACAGTGGGTAGTGCTGTTGCCTCACAAGAAGTAAGTTCCATAGTTCAATTTCTCTGTGCTAAATTTTTAGATTATCCCCATGTCTTTGTGAGTTCTATCTGGGCTCTTCCACTTCCTCTGACCTCCAGAAACATGCGGCTTAGGTGAACTGATAACACACAACTCTTCACAGGTGTGAGTGTGATCGTGAGCAGTTCTTTGTCTTTCACATGGTCCCATGATGGCCTGCATCTTATCCAGGGTCCAACTGGCTGAGATAGACTCCAGTAGACCCGTCACCCATAAGGTGGTTAAGTGGCTGTAGACGAGACGATTGCGATCGTCTCATCTACAAGAAAATGGATGGACGGATAAAGGTTTTGCACGTTTCACCACCTTAGACACAACAGTACGACCTAGTACTCATTGTACATCTTCCCGGAATCATATTCTATAGTCCAAATATATGCAAAATGTTCTCCTGGGCTCACAAGACTTACTTTGCAAAAGTCTTTGTCCTGTTGATCTTGTGCTGTGTTGGGAAGTAATAGTCTCCTCCCACCATTAGCCATAACCATACTCACAAATAATTGCATACTTACTCCCAAAAGTTGAGTCTTCCTCCTTCTTGTGAATCCAAAACAATGGGGAAAATTCCACCTCTCAAATTGACAGACATGATGATGACAGCTAGGAAGCCTGTAAACATAACACCAAGCTGGAGGGACATATTTTGACAATTTTAGAGAGCCTTCCTCATTTTTATTTAAATTTCACAGGTTAATTTAACAGAATATTGCATGTGAATAATAATATTCTAAGCATATATATATGATTGCAAAACATGGGCAAAAAAGGCAGAGAGGTACAGTCTCGACATACGTAGATACGCAGTCATCAGTCTCCTAGGAAAAGTCTATTCCAGGGTACTGGAGATTGAAGCAAGAGCTTGGTTTGCCATACCAGCAGTAAGTCAGACCTGTTTGAGGTGTGTGTTCGACTTTGACAGTGCTGCCCTTTATCACTGTTTCTGTTCATAATCTTTATTAATCTAACTAATCCACCTCTTGATCAGACTAAACCATTTAAATCAAAAAAATTGGTACCAGTAGCTCCTACCTGAATAACATCTGTCCACACCACTGCCTTCAGACCACCCTGGAACAATGCAAAGGACACTCAGCCCCTGTGTCTAATGTACACCAGAAGTTAAAATAAAAGTTCTGGCGAATACAATAATTAATGTAAAAAAAACATATTAACAATAAAGTCCAGAAGCTTTAGTTACATACCATTGTGCAGTAAAATGTACAGACTACTCCTGTGGAAATAACTGCCCCCCACAGATTTATGCCAGTGACTGCAGAAGAGGGGGTAAGGGGGTACTTCAGACACACTCAACTGAGCTCACCTAGCAGTTTTAAGTACAGGTGGTCCTCAACATAAGAACACAATTGGTACCAAGAGTTTGTTCAAGTTGAATTTTTTGTGAGTCGTTATTTATTAAATTTCAATCAATACTCACCATTTGAGGTAATTTAAATGTCATAACTATTCAAAATACAAACGTGGACTTCCCAGAAACAATTGCAAAACATAAAAACAACACTTAATAAAATATAATATAGACACAGGTCGCTTCGAGTTGTCTTTTTCGATTTATATTGGTTTTAAATAAGAATAGGAACATATCATAACATATTTAAATACATACGTATAGTTCCAGCATCTTAAGCATCTTTAAGCGTCTCTCATGATTCATGCAATTGTTTTGAATTTAGATTAGTTTAATATATATAATGAATATAATTTAATCCTTGAGGAGAAGAAACACTTCAAGGAAATCTTGACTGTTTTTTTATGCTCATCCAACAAATCAATCGTCGGATATGACTGCACTCATTTGTTTGTGTCTCCGAATGGTCATAAGTCGAATGTTTGTAAGTTGAGGATTATCTGTACTCTCATGCAGAATTGTTCAATGAATATAATTATTGTTGACTAAAAACAACAGACCTTGAGTCAAAGCAAGAGCTGGGGTATAAATGACGAATCCAGTGTAGAGGATCTGTGATGGCCAGAGAGAAAAGAAGCAGTCAAAAATGATTTTTGGTTTTCCATCAGAGATCAAAAAAGTGTGATTATGTGCTTCTCACTCACTGTCTGACAGGAGAATAATACAATTCCCAGCAGACGTGTAGCTCTGTTGAAACGCAGCTCCAAATACTTTAGACATGAAGCAGGCAGGAGAAATCATGCAGTAGAAACGTCACGCATGAAAGTTCAAAATGCTTATCCAATGTATGAAATTAGACAAAAAACAGTTGCAGGACTTTCAATAGGAGATCAACAGATGTTGTAATAAAATATATCACACATACATTCTTACATGGTATTCTTACAGTACCATACCACTGCTGTGCATTAACCTTTGGAACAGACACGTCAATACATATCTTATCTTTGAGTTATTTAGACCATACTATATCTTACGTCAATGTGTTTTTTAATTTCCTATTTTAAAAGTATCTTTACACAATAAGGCCCTGGCAGTCAAAGCATTGTGTTATGTTCTGTAGTACTACAGAGGTTAATGAACATTAGAATAATTTCTTATGTGCCTTTTTTTAAAAAGAGAATTTCCTTCATGAATGGAAAATAGTGTGTGAGTGCAGATCTGAATACTAACTCTCACTCACCTCATATGTGCTAGTGATGCCCAGTCTATAAAAGACTGGGAGAAAGATCTCAGATGTGATCACCATCGTCAATAATAAGGCGACAGCAAAATATATAATATTTGCACCATAAAAGTACACCTGCAGAATGAATAATTAATATGAACAAGAATGTACAGTTGTTTATAAATTAATTCATTAGAAAATAATCTGTGGTTCAATTTATGATATCCTCTGAATGATTAATATCCCTGTATTGCATCTCAAAAGTTTATCATGGCAGTTACACTAGGAAAGTGGTTCCTCTGACCTAATAAAGAAGTTGTCTTGCATTTAATACATCACAAAAGTACTTTCTTTTTACACTTGCACCTTTGGAATGTGATGAAGCCTTACCTCAGCTGGGTTGGACAGCATGGTGATGGCTGACATGAAGCTGGCCGTCAGCGACATGGAGACAGCCAGTGGCGGTAGCCTTCGACCCCCCATTAGGAAATCATCTGCACTTTGCCTGCCTCTATCTGCCCAGGCATAGTAGACCCCAACTGCTGCAGACACCAATAGCACAAGGGCAAACACCACATAGTCTGCCATGGCAAAAGCGGAAGAATTCAGGGAGTCTTTGAACATTATGGTAGAAGTCAGTAAGTTTTCAGTAAGTTATTCAAACACAGGTCTTTGCTGTGAATGATGCACTGATGCTGCATCCCCTTTTATAACTGAGCTCAAGTAACTGAACACCGCTCTTGATTTGCCTGTGTGTGTGTGTGTGTGGGGGGGGGTCTCTGAAAAACAGAGTGTGTGTGTGAGGGGGGTGTACAGCAACACAGAAAGAGACAGAGTGACAGAGGATGTATGACAACCATGTGAAGTTGGTAGGATTTAAGTTAATCATTTATAGGGTATTGAACAATGTGTCTTTATATTTATCTGAAGACTTTCTGAAAAGTGCGAAATGTGATATATTGTCACTGGTAGCATCTGCGTGCTTACATGGCAAACACTTAATCCACTTTGAAAACATGTCAATGATAACCAGGCAGTATTTGTCACCTAAACATTTAATATCCACAATAAAATCCATCATCAAATCTTTTGAGACATGGTTAGGACCATAACTACATTTTTCTTTAAAAAAAAAACAAACCAAAAAACAAATTGCCACAATATATCATTTGCTGTATCAGCTTTCGCCATGTCTTAAAAGGGAAAAAAAAACATTATGTTGGACCAACAAAGGCATTTACAAAATGTGGAAGGCACGAGAAGGTGGAGTAATTTTCATGGCTGCATTCGCAGTTGTATTGCCTTGTGGGTATTAAATTTGACATCCCTGTGTCTGCATGGGTTCTCTCTGGGTTACCCAGTTTCCTCCCACCTCCAAAAACATCCACTTCAGGTGAAATGTTCGGTTCCAAATTACCCCTAAGTGTGAGTCTGTGGGTGACTGGTTGTTTGTTTTTCGTGTGGCTCCAGGGCGCACTGGCCTGACGCTCAGTGACCCCCGCCTCTCGTCCGTAAGTTAGCTGGGATACGCACCAGCAACCACTGTGACCTGCGAAAGCGGAATAAGCTGATAAGAAGATAAAAGGAGTTTTATGATCTTTAGTCTTTTAATGTCATTTATTTCAGTGCCTTGTTTTTCCTTCGTAAAGCTTGTAATACAGTACATTGTTCTTGTTTTATTTTTATTTTTCTACTTTATTTCATTGTACAATCATTTTGCCTTTGGATTATGGTATACCTGATTTTTTTATTTTATTTTTAAGACATTTATACTGCTTTGCTTTCCCTGCTATACCTGTAACGCATATTTGGTCAACTGTTGTGCTTGGACATGTGCTATGCAAATTAAATGAGTGGACTTGTGACACTAAATCAACACATTTTTTGAGCTCGACATTTATATACTTGCACAGAGGCAGTCAATAGCAAGGCTGAGAATCTAAATAAATTCCACAGCACCTCGTAAATTATTAGCAAAGCTAAACCTGAGTCAAATACCTTGTTTGTGTGCACAAACTTGGCCAGTAAGGCTGATGCTGAAATAATCGCGTTCCGGCAGCAATTTCCGGTGTTATTACCAGCTACCACCGAAATGACAAAAAATATAAAGATAACTGAAACTCCAGAAAACATTCTCTTGTAGTCTCTTACCAAACTAGAATGTTTATAGCTCATTTCCATATTCAGTTTCAGGTTATTTAAGTATTTGCTTAAAAGAAGTTAGAGCTCGATGCCTCTAACGAAAGCGGAAATGACACACAGATTGTTCTCTTGTTTCATAGCCACTCTTTGACTACCATGCGGAGGAAACATTCCCATAATGCTTTGCGCAAAAATGGCTGCGCCCTGGAATCGGCGTGTGTGTGTAAACAGTTGTAGGCAATAAAGGAAACACGTTTTTGTTTTCATGAATTAGATAAATCGTAGCAGGACGTCTGGAGTTGAGATTAGCCAAAATGAAGATTAAATCTAAGTCTTCGTATCACAAGTCTGAGAATACCTACAAGGTGAGCGTCCGAATTTACTGCAGCATTATGCTAATAGAAAGACAAATGAGACATAATAAAGCTAATAACAGTATAGGGCATGTTTTTAATCAGCGTGAACATCTAGATGAAATTATTCGTTTTTAATTTAGTACAGTTTAAAAATCAGGAAATACATTCAGCCAGAAATGTTCAGTCAAGATCCATCAGTTCAGTGCCAGTGTTAGCACGAACAGGTTAAAAACGTGTCTCCTGTGTCTCTCTCAGTTTCTCACTTTTGCTGAAAGACTTGCCAATGTCAACATTGATGTCATCCACCGTATTGACAGGACTGGATCTTATGCAGAGGTTTGTGCAGTCATTAAATATGCAGCATACATTTATACAGTGATGTCTGTTTTTATGGCTTGCCTCTGATAACAACTAGTTTGGTTTCTCAAACAGGAAGTAGAAACATATTTCTACGAAGGCCTGACAAAATGGAGAGACCTCAACCTGACAGAACACTTCAGTACGTATCAGTAAAGTAACACATCATCAGCTTGAGACAGGAAAATAGCAAAAAAAAAAAATTCAAACAGTGAAGAAGAAAATGTCTTTAGAATGAATGTCTTTCCTCCTCAGCCACTTTTCTAAAAGATGTCTCCAACAAGAGCCAGTCCTTCAACATGCTGGTTTTCCATCAGACATCAATAGTGGAAAGTTTGAAAACACACCTGACCATCAAGAACAGTCTAGCCTACCAGCCACTGCTGGAGTGAGTTGATTTGTCATGTTTTGCAGTGTGGACAAAGGTATTAAACTGTTTTTAAACTACCATTTGGTGTCCCGATGGTAGTTTAACTGTGACTTCAGTCACTTACAGTTTCTCCTTCTCTCTCCAGCCTCGTGGTGCAGCTGGCCAGAGACCTGCAGACTGACTTCTACCCCCACTTTCCAGACTTTTTCATTCTGATAACCTCACTGCTGGACACCAAGGACACAGAGGTCCTGGAGTGGGCTTTCACTTCTCTTTCCTATCTATACAAGTATCTGTGGAGACTGATGGTGAAGGACATGAGCAACATCTACAGGTGAGAGACAGGAGGCAGATTCTGTGAGGGCTTTACAGATATTCTCTATTACATTGGAGATGAGTATCTCTTTCCACTCCACAGTTTGTACAGCACACTGTTGGCGCACAAGAAGGAGCACATCCGCAAGTTTGCAGCAGAGAGCTTCTCTTTTTTGATGAGAAAGGTGAGTTCATCACATGTGAGCAGTTGCAGCATGCCAAGCCTTGTTTCCTTGTGTCTCAGTGGTAAAATTATGTCTCTGTGTCATACAGGTTCCAGATCTCGATGCCCTGCTGATTCACATGTTCTCAGATCTGCAGCAACACCCTGACAAGGTGGAGGGAGCGGGTCAGCTGCTCTTTGAAATGTGCAAAGGAATCCGACACATGTTTCACTCCTGCACTGCTAATGTGAGTTTTTTCTTCTTTTTTCAATGAAAGTGAAGAAAGTGATCTGGCTGAGTCTCGTGATTTGAACCTAATTTGGTAGATTTAATTAAATGATGACTGAATTATCTGTCTGAATTTCCTCTCCTCCTCACCGTTGCCTACAGGCTCTCTCTATAGCTTTGCGTAAGCTTGGACCCTCAACCTGCCCTGGACTCACTCTGCCATGGGATACTGTCAGGGATGCTCTGGATCACATGACATCAGCTGCAGCCAATCACATTGACAGAGAACACATCCTGGTTTTGTGGGAGTCCTTACAGGTTGGTTAGATCCACACACTGCGATGTCCAACTGTGCTTTCACCCAGAATCTTAAAAATACTGTTTCTTGTCTTGTATCTGGGGATGATGCTTCTTCATATACAGTTCAGCATGATGGAGGTTTTGGGTGTCATGGAGGAGAAAGAAGAAGAGCAGTCAAGAGAGCAGTTAGAGAGGCTGCTGTTCATTCTTCATACTCTGGTGTCCCACAGAGATGGAGCTAAGATCACCAAGCCAGAATCTGTCTGCCAGGTAGGAGGAGTGCTAATCTCCTCTGACACATAATAATGTGTATTTTCAGTGTGCTGACCATCTTGATATCTTGTGTCTACAGATCATATTGCGGCTGACTCAGACCTCATCCCTGCCGTCTTCTTGTTCCCGTCTGCTCCTGCAGGTCACCTCCTCTCTCCTCCTTGGGGAGAACATCACCCTCCCCAAACCCCTGATCCAGGAGATGATCCAGAGGGTTTGTGTTTGTCTTAAACATGAAAATAAAGGGGATTGTATTTGCATCTTGGAGACTTTTTGTGCATGTGCAGGATACTTAATCTTTCTCTCCTTCACAAGGTGTTTGGCAGCTCAATGGGGAAAGATCTGATACTAGAGTTCACCAAAGAGATGTTCACAATGAAACAGTTTGAGCAGGTGAGTTATTTTCTGCGTCTGCCTCTTTTCTCTGTGACTTCCTGAGATCATCTCTCCCTCCTTCTCCTCCAGCTCTTCCTTCCCACCCTGTTGCGCTTTGTTACTGGATTGTTTGGCTGTGGCGAACCCCTCTCTTGTAACGACGCCCTGGAGGTGATGGTCAGTCTTATCCTCGCCAAGGCTCCACCCCCTACAGACGGCTCCCTGGCATTTGAAACGTACCCGCTGCTCTTCACCGGACAGACCACAGGGTGAGATTCTGCAGTGTGCATCGCAAATTGTGATTGCATTATTTTCTAGTGGTTAATGTGTTTTTCTTCTCAGAGTGTTTGGTATGGAGACGGTATCGGAGCAGCCTGAAGTGCCAGAGATGGTGCTATCTCTGATCACACTTCCTGAGGAGGAGGAGCAGCTCATCACTGACCTGTCATTACCATGGACTGCCCTGGTGCTGCTGCCACACCTCAGGTCACAAACACACACACGGTGCTAATGTCAATCTCAGGGTCACATTTAATAGAAGTAGAGCAGAGCAGTCTGGCGTTGTTACAGAAGAGGAAAAAAAATCTCTTGATATGGATTTTCAGAATAAGAATCATACTTTAATAAACACTGTTGGGAAATTATTTTTCAACTCTTTTATATATTTCAAACACATATATATATACAGGGCCTTGCAAGCACACACACACACATCATGTATTGTATATAGCATAATTACTTCAGGGGATGTTTTTTGTTCATCTTGTCCCCATTGAATTAAAGAAGACAGAACAGGATTTGTGAAAGTTTATACCAAAACAAACTCGTGTCAAATTAGAGTGTCTTTGTTAAAATGTGCTTCCTCAAACATGCATTTGCATGAATTTGCAAGTTATGTTTATTTTACTAATGTATGGTGTGTGTTGTCTTTTTTCAGGCCACTTCCCTCCACTGGTGTTGTTCCCACTGTGGTGGCTTTCTTGAACCACCTCCTGTGTCAGATCGAGAAAGAAAAACTGAAAAAAGGTTTGCACTGTTTTTATGACTTTAAGTCGCTATAAGGAAAGTGTCAAATGTATACTCTACAACACGTTGGTAACAATAAGTACAGATATAACTAAAGGGGTGGCTTGTAGATTCATCAATAGGCTTAATATTTATATATTATGTGGGAAAAAAGTGTTTTCTGCTAACAGCTTTTCGAACTCTTAGACCATCATGCTTTTCTATACCTTGTGTTATACATTAAATATATTTGGGGTCCAAGTTCTTTTAGGGATGTAGTGTTTTGATGGACACTTATGTGTGTTCAATGCTTCAACTAATAATAAAGACAATGATTTAAATCATAATGAAAATAACGAAGTGCGTTTGCTGAAATGTGTTCATCGTAAAATGGGTCGATGTGCTTTTGCTGTTGTTGGGACTGACTGGAGCTTCTCTGCCCTCCAGCCGGTCTGTATGTAGCCAGACAGGCTCTGAGCTGCCTCCTCACCCTGGATGGCTCTGCCGACCTGCTGTCTATGATCCCTGTGGACAAGATCAACTCAATCCTGCGGTACTCGCTGCTGCTTTCAATGCTGAGTGACTTGTGTCGTCTCCTTTTATCACAGCACTCCTCTGATCGTGTCATTAATTCTGTTTGCAGACAATATCCCACAGACCTGTCTGCCCTGCTGCTGGGAGACCTGTACTACACTCGCCTGTCACTCAGTGGTGTTTCTGAGCACCTGTCCCATGATGCACTGCTGGAGGTCTACCAAATCCTTCATACCAACCTCTCCTCTAATATACCCAAGGTATGTCTATATTCACAGCAGCAGGACTCATTTAAAGGATCCCCTCAATGTCAAGTTCAAACTTTTGCAGAATTTTTGAAGCGTAATATGAACGTGCCTGTATATGCACTGCCAATGTCACCCTCGGACTGTTTCCTCTCTCAGATACGCCTGCTGACTCTCAGGATTCTCTCTCAGTTTGACGCGGAGCTCCCTCTCCAGACGGAGGTAAGATTTTCAATCCAAGTTTTCCTTAAAGTCCATCAAATATCCCTGAGGCCGTGCCTCACCTGCCTCTCCTGACCGCACTCCACCGGGTAAATGTAACCCTTGTGTTAATGTGGTCAAACTTTGCCAAAATCCCCCAGGGCTGTGTATGTGCTCGAATATGTGGACACTTGTTTCTTTTTCCAGGGTGAGGACAATGTGGAAGTGCAGCCAGTTTTTGCCGTTTGCCTGCAGGCTGAGTTAGTTCCTGCTTCTGTACAAGAATACAGAGAGAAGCTGCTTCATCTCCGAAAACTGAGACACGACCTGGTGCAGTGCAGTCTTCCTCAAGGGCCACCCGGCGTCTTCCAACAGGTACAGAACAAACCCTTCTGGCTGCTGGCTCTCATACCGAACGTTGTAAATAAATCCATCTTTAAGATTCAAGATGGGTCAGTGGTATCCAAACGACAGCGATGTCAACATTAACAAGTCCTTCTGCTCGTTCACCTGCAGGTTCCTCTGCGTTACCTCATTGCAATGCTGTTCATTAACTTCAGGCCTCTGTGGGACGCAGTCATTGAAATTATCGTGTGAGTACAAAGTGAAATCAGCTCAGACGAAAACACTTTGATTCAATAATTAATGCACTTCATGAGGAATTAACCTCACTTCATGAGGAATGCTAACAGCGCTAAATGTAAGAAATACAGGTGGTCGTCTGAGTGGCCTGAATAAGTAAATATTTACGAAATGATTCTCTTCCCTCCTGTCAGGAGTCATGCTAGAGGAATGGAACACAAGGACTTCTGGAAGGTGTTCCATGAGCACCTGGAGATGGTGGCCGGGCTGGCCGGTAAGAGCTGCCTGTTAAACCTTCATACCCTGGTGTCCCACACTGATGCATTCAAGTCTTTAACTAGGCAGAGTGACTGTGACTGCAGTAGATCTTCTTCTGTACATTTTATAGAAAAAGAATTGCAGGAGGATGAAGAGGATGATGAAGAGAGCGAGTTGGGTCCTGAGGCAGAGTCGGGCTGTGATGTCATTGAAAGCGGTGACGTTGGGGTGCTGTTCCTGGAGCAACTCAGGTTTACACGTGACCCCAAGGAGAGAACGGACTTTTCCAACTTCCGGAGCCTGTTGTGGCGCGCCATGGCCCAGTTTCCAGACAGAGTGGAACCCCGGAGCCGAGAACTGAGCCCCCTTCTGCTCAAGTTCATCAGGTCAGTGTTGTCAAAGGAGACCCACAGTCCCCAAAGAAAAACATTTACTTCATTTGTGATGTTCATCATATAAAAATGTCTTCAACATCCTGACTTTTGAGAGTTGGCGTGTTAAAATGAATTTAAATTTGTGTTTAAACATCTTCGGATACCTCGTTTTAGGTGTGTTCAGGGTTAAACTACCCTGTTAATAATTTTCCAACATTTCAGTGCAATCAGAATTCAAATATTTAATTTTTTCTGCTTTCAGAAATGAGTTTTACCCGGCTGACCAGATGATTGCACCTACTCAAGACTTGAGGAAGGGGAACAACGCTGCCCTGGAGGAGTCTGCAGTGGCTGTGGAGGAAGAGGAGGAAAAAGAAGAAGAGGAGGAGCAGGAGGCAGAGGAGGAGGGCAGAGTGCAAAGGAAGGCTCTTCCCAGAAGAGCTGCTGCCAAGTATGACGCCAGAATCACATCAAATGTTGTTTGTCTGCATCAGTAACTATTAAGCCAGAGAGGAATCCAGATCCAGATTAATTGGAACATTTAATTATCACAATATTATCACATAATTATTCTCAAAATATGAAACATTAATGTAGATGTTTATACTTGATCTCATTTCAGTTGTTTTATATTCCATAAGATCTTCATATATCAGTGTCCAGAGACTTAATCCCTAAACCCTTTTGAATAATCTCAGCCCTGCATTCAGCTTTGTGAGAACGCATTCATCCATCGAACAGGATTTTTAATTGTGTTAGATTGGGAAGAAGAATTTTTATAAGCTGGAAAGAAACTTTTTATTCTTCAGGTTGATGTTACTTTGCAACATTCAGAAACATCAATTGTGACAAGTCTTATTTGATTTACTTAACTGAGCGATTTGTACACCGAACTTATTTTGACTATTTCATATGTCTGGTGTATAGTGTGGAATTTTAACTGGGAGCACTGAATGGGAACTATCTCTCTTCTTACAGACAGCTGATCGCCCATTTGAAGGTATTCGCCAAATTCAACAATCCTCGTTCTCTCTACCTAGAAAACAGCCTCAGTGAGCTTTATTACCAGGTAATCCATGAACCGCTACACATTGTCTGTGACTATCAAGCTGTGTTTCAAACATATCTGGATTTTTCAGCTTCCCAGAAAGGGACTGGGAGTTTTGGGAAGCTGAATCTTGAAATATGGAGTAAGCACATCTTTTACACTCTCTGTGTTTTTCCCCAGTTGCTCTGCCATCAGGACCAGCAGATACAGCGAATGGCACTGGAATGTGTTCTTACATACAAAGACCCCAACATAGTACCATACAAGTAAGAAAAGAAAAAATTGCAGTAATTTCTTGTTCTGGCTTTTTCTCAACATAACCACTGTTCACACCTAGATAGGAATCATGGCTGTCCTCACGCCTCTAAGGTTACAGGTGGAGGAATGTCCACTTCCTCTTTGGTCTGTCATCCTGAACTCTGTTATCTGTCGTCAAGCTATTATGTACTGTAGACTGTAATGTGCCTGGAGAGTGATGCATGTTTCCTGGGATGTCTGTATGTGGCTCTTTGTATGGGATTAGACTGTCAGTAATGTCAGCATTCAGCAGAATCTGTGTGTGATCCACAACCTGACATCAACAGGTTAACAACATTAGAATGATTAAGATGTTTCTATAATCTGACCTGTCTCTGTGTGCGTGTGTGTGTGTGTGTGTGCGTGCGTGTATGTGTGCGTGCGCGTGTGCTGGTGTTCAGGGAGAATCTTGAGAACCTACTGGACGACAAACACTTTAAAGAAGAGATTGTCCATTTCAATATTTCTGAGGAAACAGGAGTGATCGACGCGTCACACAGAGCCAAGCTCCTCCCACTCCTCATGAGGTAGGACGGGGTTTTTTTTTGTTTGTTTGTGATGCTGATCTTCTAAAAAGTCTAAAAAGTGATATTTGTTTCCTCGGAAGCTTTTCTCACTTTGGGAACGCTTCAGTTTCTTTTTATTTTTTCGTACGGGTTCTGTTTCTTTGGTTTATAAGATCTGGGTGTTTCTTTTACCGCTAAGGACATCTTCTCTGTTAGGAAGCTTCAGAAATGATGAGCTTGTAGGATCAGTCAGCGTGTAAATACATAGCTCATGTGACAGCTTCATGTGATACGGCCGTCTCCAGCCCTGTGTCTGCTGTCTCCGAGACAGGATCCTGTTTGGACGTCTGAGCTCTAAAGCTGGCAGCAAGTTTCAAGGGAAGGCGAGCGCCTCCTCTCGCTCCTCCATCATCGTGCGCTTCCTGGCAGGCTGCCAAGCTGAGGAGCTGGGAATGTTCATTGACCTGCTGCTGGAGCCCGTCAGCCATCACACCCAAGGTAGGACGGAAACCAAAGAGTTGGGTTTTTTTAACCACCAAGAGGAAGAATTTGGAACCCGTATCAACTTGAGTGTAATCTTTTATTTTCATTTGAGTTTCAATCCAACTGTATTTAAATTAAGTTATTAAATTTGGGTCCTAAATTACTTAAAATGACATTAAAGTAGAGCCACTTTGTTTCATGATAGCTTAACTGAACCTGAAAGTGTGTTTCTTTGTAATCATTTTATGCATTTAGTTGATCAGCAGAAGACACAGCATCGTCTTTTGATAAATAATCTAATGTAGTCTACGAACACAAAACTGAGTTTGATGTTTTCCTCGATTTTACGTCAAAATAGATTATATATTTTGGACTGCGAAACAAAACATCTTCTTGTTTGGCCCGTTGTCATCAGGTTCATGCCTGGCAGCGGTTCAGAGAGCCGTAGCGGAGACGGACGTGGGCGCCGTCCTGCCGCTGGGCCGTCAGCACAGCCTGCTGAACATCATCAATGTGGTGATTCACAAGCTGGGTCACCTCATCCACACCTACCTGCCCAAGGTGCTCCAGATCCTGCTGTGCGTCACCGCCTCAGTGTCCACCCTCCTGGACAGCAGGGCGCAGGTAACCAGGATGGAGGTGTTTTTGAACCGTGAACTTCTTTCTGCTGAATTTGTAGCTCCAGCAGTGTTGTGTTGTTAGAGGACACGGTCTCAATATTTATTTTACAAGGTGTCTGTACACATTAACATTTATGTCACCTGAATATAAAGGTAAAAGAATACTTTAGAGATACAAATGTGAAGAAGTAACCCGTGTCCTGATTCACTGGTGCCTTTACTTCCCCCGTTGTCTTCAGCTGCGTGCCGGTTGCATCAGTCCTCTGAAGAACCTGAGGCGGATAGGTGTCCTGAGGATCCAGGACTTTTTCGACGGCTTCGACTGCTACAGCTTCAGTGCAGATGAGCTGGACGCCGTCTTTCAGGCTGTGGTCTGGCCTCAGGTTTGTAGAGCTGCTTACGTTCTTACCCAGTTTTTTTTTTTTTATTGGCCAACCAATGAGATAAACTTTCTTCCTGTGCAGGTCTGTCGCCTCCCCACAGAGAGCCCTTACTCACCCACTCCTCTGCTGAAAGTCATCCACATGTGGTGTAAAAATGCCAGGTCTGACTCTCTTCCTCAGTTTTTGTTTTTTTTGTCACATTATTCAACTACTTAGCAGAAGTCATTTACCATTAAGATATTTTCATACACAGTAAGGAGTTTTTTATTCTGACACTCAGGTACTTCCCCCTGTTGGCCAAGCGGAGGACAAATCATCCAGAGTGTGATGTCCTCCTCAATGTTTTTGCCCTCCTCTCGGCCAAAAATGTTTCCCCGACAACCATCGCCATGGTGATGGACATAGCTGAATCCCTTGCAACCACTGAGGACTTTGTGGCTTCAGAAACGGAGGCGGAGCTGGTCGTCAATGACTGTGTGCTCCCACAGCCAGAAGAGGGCGCTCTTGTCAATGCAGGTCAGCCTTTCAGTCATATATACAGACATGTCCTCCACTTCCGGTGGCAGGGGAAATTGTTTTAAACGCAAATGTGCACGGTAATGTATCTCCTCTAGACTCATTATCCGTGGGCTCCAAACTGCTGCTGCCCCACATTTCCACCCTACTGCGCTACCTCAGCGGAGTCGTACGCAACGGCGACAGACTGAAGAAGAAAAAGCACAGGGCGCAGGTGGCCAAAGAGCTCAACATCCTCTCCAAGTCAGTGTTTCATCTGGATTCGCTTTTTGTTCACGTCGCTCTTTCTCATTCGCTGCACAAAAGGCGCTTTTTGCTTCTTCGTCAAACTCACTTTTCAATGTTCGTCTTTGTCAGGGTCAGCCGATTTGTGAGCAACAAGGAGCAGAGCTCGGTGCTTATCAGCCTGTTGCTGCCTCACCTGCAGAAAGCCAACAATCCTCAAGTAAGTCTGACCCCCAGTTGTTTGTCTAGAAGCATCTGAGATTATTTTTGTATTTATCTGCACCAGTGAAACAACTGGAGGTGTAGACAAGTTAACAAGTCAGAAATTCCGTCATTCTAACAGTAAAAGGTGTTTTGACACTGCACTGACTTCCTCTGCTGCTCATGATGGTGTGTTTTACTTTAGGAAACAGAAATCGACATCCTGGCCACAGTGCAGAACTTGCTGCGACAGTGTGAGCAGCCCTCCTCCTTTCTCCGGCCACTCAGCAAACTCTTCTCCATCATCCACAACAAGCTGCCCAGACAAGCCCTCACCAATGTCTTCCAGGTACCAAAGAAAACCATTCCTGTCACAGAGTCGGCGTAATTTAATTTAAAGCCAGTTTTGATATTGAGCTTTCAAATCTAGTTGTAGTCCGAAATACCCGCAGCGCACTTCTCAGTAAGTGGTTTTTATTTACAGAATCCTCCACCATTTAATCCGTCTGCTCTACTTTCAGACTTTGTCGGATCTTGAGCCTTCTCTCGTTTACATCACCGATTTAGGATCAAAGGTAAGATCCCTCAGTACATTCATTTTAAACAGCGTGTTATTATGTTATATGTTATTAACATATTAATCAGGATATCCAAAGCTGTTTAAATCAATCCACTACACTTTCCTGAAAGAAACTTTCTTAAAAGTCCAGTGGATTGATTTAAACACCTTTGGTTAACCATGACCTGGATAACTGAGAACCTACACAGACATTTATCAGGATAAGAGATTATTTTTTAACATTTATGTTATCTGTCAAATAAATAAAAAAATCAGAATTTTATGAATAAAACTGTGTTAAATATGATTTTTGGTTTCGATATTATTAGACGTTAGCATGTATTTGACTAAGATACTTCAAACTCACATTAACATCAGTTTCACTTTTAAATCCATTTGCATTTGTCAAACTTTAATACAATTCTGAGACAAAAACGACATGGAATCAAGAATCGCAAATGCAAACTGTAAAGACTAATCCACATTTATGAGTACACTCAGCTCCTGACTTCACGTGTGTGTTATCAACCATGGAATATGTCATCAAAGATAGTTTTTGTCAGTGTGATTTCCATCTTGTTTGAGCAAATGCTGACATTTCTTGGTGTAAAGATTTTAAAAATAACATTTAAGGCTCCAACTAAAATACCTTGTTGCACTAATTGCATTTACGTTGTTCTTATGAAGTTTAACATTTAACTTGGTGATATTCTGTCAAGACTACCCCACCCATCGGCTCTACAACTTGCTGATCAAACTCGTTTTCTTCTTCAGCTGAATGCGTTTGACAGCCGACACTTGGATGAGATCCACTTTGACGTACGTCTGACGGCTTTCCAAGAAGCCACAAGACGAGTCAGAGACATGACCACCCTGGACCTGGACTACATCAGCGCCATCTTACACAACTGCTTCCACACCTTTGAGGTAAGCAGATATATAATACAGATATAGAGCCTAACCTGATAGATGCCAGCTAACAGATTGTCCTTCCCCCTTCCTCCTTGTGGTGCAGATTGGTGACATGTCGCTGGCAGACAACGCCACGCTATGTCTGTCTGCAGTGATCACCCAGCTGGCGGGGGTCGGGCCTGGAGAGCAGATCTACAGGGACGTCGTCCAGCACACCATCCTGGACGCCGTGCACAAGGGGCTTCGCAGCAAGACAGATGTAGGAGCACAGTCCTCTCCTCCCCATTTCTGAAAGGTAGACAGAGTCTCATCATCTTCCTCATTCTACCAGAGCGTGCAGAACGACTACACCACCATCCTGGCCTGCTTGGTGAAGGCCTTTCCCTCCAAGAAGGAGTTCAGAGACCTGGTTCAGCTCACCAACTACAGTGACCCTGAGTCTGACTTCTTTGAACACATGAAGCACATTCAGGTAAAAGAGAAAGCTGAACAATTCTGTAGTTTCTCCTCTCCTTGATATAAACATACATTTCTTTCTTGCCGTTTAGATCCATCGTCGAGGTCGTGCCCTGAGGAAACTGGCCAAGCAACTTACCGAGGGCCAGGTGGTGATGTCACCTCGTTCTCTCCAGAATTACATCATGCCTTACGCCATGACGGCCCTGCTGGACGAAAAGATGGCCAAGGTGATTGGTGTATACACAACCGTGTAACTGTTAGAACAATCCGATTGTGTTCATCTATTTGAGTGTGACGTCCCCTCTCGTCATGTGCTGCAGCATGAGAACATGATATCAGCATCGGTGGAGGTGGTGGGAGCAGTGTGTCGCAGGCTGACCTGGTCCAAGTACCTCTACTACCTGAAACACTTCATCCACATACTGCAAATGGGCCAGGCCGAGCAGAAACTGGCTGTCAGGTCAGGATTATAGTTTGTTTCTGCTGATTTTTTTTTAACCCTTACATTTATCAATCTATTGTCGTTACTTTCACATGATTTGCGAGTGTTTTCTTTCCTGTGTTGTTCCTTCATTAATGCAGTTTGCTGGTCACAGTCCTGGAGGCGTTTCATTTTGACCATCAGACCCTCAGCAGAGAAATGGAGGCCGCCAAGGCCCGAGAGAGTGAGTGCCCAGTTTGTCTTAAAGAGTATGAAGTAGTTTGAGATTTGGGATCTTTTAATCCAAAGATCTGGTAAAGGAGATAATATAGTGTTTCATTCCATCTGTATCACTTCCTATTTCAAACATTCTTTACGAAGCTGTGAGCGTCTCAGTCGGAGCAGCTGATGATGAAGAACCTGCGGCTGACAAATCCGACGCAAGTGACAATGAGGAGGCAATGGATGTAGATGGCGATGCTCCATCTCACGTTCCTATGGAAACAGACGTCAACAGTGGGAAAAAAGAAGTGGTCTCAAGGGGGCCAGCGGCTCCTAAACCCACCGCCGTCGCCAGCGGGCTGCCAGACAGCAAGGAGGAGCTGGAATCTCTGATCAGCAACATTCACAGGACCGTCAAGACCAGCATGCTGCCTCGCCTCCACAAATGTCTCACCGCAAAGGTATGATGCTAAAAAAAACCCAAAAAAACAGCCTTACACTACTCTGAAACCCTTAAAGCGGATGTAAATCACGTGTGTGACGTGCAGGTGAAGCGTGATGAGGAGCACAAGGCGGTGAAGTCAAAAGATGTTAAGGATGAAGAGGTGGCCAGGATTCCGATAGCCTTCGCCATGGTCAAAGTGATGCAGACGTTGCCTCCAGACATCATGGAGGCCAACCTGCCTGGGTATGCTGCTGTGTGCACTCTGAGCGGTGGATGTGTGCTCAGAGTGTTTGGTGAACAAGGACGTTTTGTTTCTGAACTCGTGTATTATGGTGCTTGTCTTGTTGGCATTTCCTATTCAGAGTCATAAGAACTTGGATATTAGCATTGCATTAGCTTGCAATTACTATACTTAATTCATTCATGTGATAAAAGATGTGTGTGTGTCGCCCAGGATCCTAATCAAGGTGTGTGTGCTGCTGAGGAACCGCTTCCAGGAGGTCCGTGACGTGGCGAGGGGAACTCTTGTGAAGATCATGGAGACCTTAGGATGCAGGTACCTGCAGTATCTGCTCAAAGAGATGCAGTCGGTCCTGGTCAAAGGCTACCAGGTAAGAGGCAAGCAGGAGGAAATGCAAAGAGGAATAAATAGTTCAAATTGTGAAGACATGCGTTTGTGCTTCCCTCCATCCAGGTTCACGTGCTGACGTTCACCGTTTACCAGCTGCTGTCGGTCCTCAGTCCGGCCCTAAAGAGCGGCGACCTGGACCCATGCATGAACATGCTAATAGATGTAAGAACGTTTCACAATTTGAGGCTACGTGGACTTCACTCTAACAAAACATCCAGCCTGTCTTTAACTGTGATTGAAATCCCTCTCCTGTCTGTCAGATTTTTAACAACGAGCTCTTCGGGGCTGTGGCGGAGGAGAAGGAGGTGAAGGGGATCGTGTCCAAGCTAATGGAGGCCCGACACAGTAAGAGCATGGACTCCTACGAGCTGCTGGCTCAGTTCTGCAGCAAGGAGAGCATCACCAAGTTCGTATTGCCACTCAAGGAGGTGAGTGAGGGTTGCTAATATTTCTGCTATCCAAATTGAACCAAATACACTGATAAATAAAATTTCTTTGCCTATATATTTTTCAAATAATTAAAAAGAATGATATAAAGCATCATTTATTTAATTCATCCTTCCATCTATTGGTAGCAGTGCAATGAAACGTCATGGTGGTTAACAAGCTGAACAACACAAGTCTTTTCTGCGAGCTAAGAGCTACCTACATTACTAATAATTTGTGGTCTCAGACTTGGTTCTCCTCACTTTGGCTTGTTTGTTTCTGTTTATTAATTTCCCCTCCTTTCAGATCTTGGAGACCTCATCCAGTCTGAAGGTGTGTAACCGGGTGAGCGCTGTGCTGCGGAGGCTGGTCCTGGGTCTGCTTGTCAACGGGGGCATGACATCACAGGATATCCTGCTTCTCAGCCACGGTCTGGTCAGCGAAAGTCTGCCTCTGCTTACCAAGAGAGACCGGTATGCGCACACACACACACACACACACACACACACACACACACACACACACACACACACACACACACACACACACACACACAGATTCTCATGATTGTACAGTTAAAAAAAAAAATTGTGTATCTCCACACTGATTGTGTGTAGAGAGAAAGCCCTGGCTAAGCCTCCTCCAGACCCCAGACTGCCCCCTCCCAGCTGCCTGCTCCTGCCGCCAACTCCTAAGAGAGGAGGTCAGAGAGCTCCGGTCAGCAGCCGAACCAACATGCACATCTTGGTGGACGCTGGCCTGAAGGTAAACGTTCAAACACAGTTCCATATCGTTCAATCTTTGCTTTTATTTGTAGCGATGTAGAAACATTTATGAGCTGCTGCAGTTAAAATTATTTCCTGTGAGAAGCCAGGATGGGTATTAATCTGGAGGAGATGGATCTGTTTGTTTTTCAGCTGCTCCACCTGAGCCTGAAAAGGTCCAAAGTGACGTCATCCGATGTTTCATCCCTGGAGATGCTGGATCCTTTCGTGCTGCTGCTGCTGGACTGCCTCAACTCCATGCATGTCAAGGTACTAGTTGCTTTTTGTCACCCCAGCACTGAGGATTGCTTAATAAGATCCTTTATTATTGATGGTTCATGTACTGACACCCCCCCCCCTCCCAGGTGATCACAGAGGCTCTAGTGGCGTTTACTTGGCTCCTGAAGTTCCCTCTGCCAGCGGTGGAGAAGAACTCCGACCAGCTGACCAAGCAGCTCTTTGTGCTGCTGAAGGATTATTCCAAGGCTGGAGCTGCGCGTGGAGAGAACTACCACCTGGTCCAGAACTGCTTCAAGGTATCCCTTATAATAAACTCCCATATAAGCAGGTGATGCTCCCTATTCTGTTTTTGTCCTGGGGTTTTTTTCCCTCAAGATTTGTTGATAAAACACAACAAATGTGCTGAGATCGTCTTTTTCTTTTGTGAACAGTCATCTTTTTTCCTGGCCTGAGAAAATAATTATGACTATATAACAGCTGCGGTGTAATTTTATGGTTATTCTGTGTGTCTGTGTCTCAGTCTATCACCATACTGGTGAAAAATATCAGAAGCAACAGCATCTCAGAGGTTCAGCTGCAAGTACTGCTGGGATATGCTGAGGAGGACATCTATGACCAGTCTCGTCAGGCCACTGCCTTCGGCCTGCTGAAGGTGACCAATCACACGTTGACCTGCTCTGATTTTTATGTCGTGGACAAATGAAAACATCAGATATGTTTCATGCATGTCTGTCCGTTCCAGGCTATTCTGTCCAGGAGACTCATTGTTCCAGAGATGGAGGAGGTGTTGAAAAAAGTGGCTAAGCTCTCTGTCAACGGCAGCAATGCCATGATCAGGATTCACTGCCGACAGGTATTCACGCACGGCAGAGGAGAAGCTCCAGTTTTCATCTCAGCTGCACACTGAAAGGGTGTTAAACACCTTTTGTGTTTAGCCGCCGCTCATGACTGGTGTGTTTGCAGATCTACCTCAAATACCTGCTGGACTACCCGCTGGGGAAGAAGCTGAAAGGTCACCTGGAATTTGTGGTGTCCCAGCTTCAGTACGAGCATGACACAGGCAGGGAGTCTGTGCTGGAGATGCTGGCCTACATCTTCCAGACTTTCCCTCAGGTATGTTCATTTCCTCCCGGGAAAAGAGAGCCAAAAATGCGTCTGCCATCCGTCTTTAATCGACACCAGAATGTTTTATTTTGTCCGTTCAGAAACTGCTGCTGCTGCACAGCGGTCTGTTCTTCGCCCCGCTGACCCTAGTCGTCGTCAACGATGACTCGGTACGCTGCAAAAAAATGGCCGCCCTAGCCATCAAAGCCCTACTGGGCCAAATGGACGCAAACAAAAAGAACAGCTTCTACTCACTCGTCAACACCTGGCTGAATGCAGACAAGGTACACACACACACACACACACATCAACAATCGATTTGCTTCCATCTTCATCCAGGAGAGTTGAGCCGACTTTTTTTGGGGGGGTACAAAATGCATTTGAAATTCACTGACATTAAACTTTAACTGGAGGAAGTGCAAAACCAACTTTTTCATACTTAGCTTTGCAGATTTGTTCACAGGAAATATCTTCTGATATCTTCTGAGGATGTATTGCTATAGGAAACCTGTTTTCCATTACTGAAGACGTAGGCCTGACCTACATATAACCTCTGTTTTATTTGCATGCTCTAGTGGTGGGATATTTTTGTTGACCATTACTCAGTCATATAGTTAAAAGGACATCTTTGACCTCCTTCCTGCTCCCTCAGACCAGCCTGCAGCGTCTCGGGGCTCAGATCTGTGGTCTGTTTGTGGAGGTGGAGGAAGAGAAGTTCGCTGATCGCCTGGATGACCTGCTTCCTCTGCTGGAGAGAGAGATCAACCCTGACAACTATGAGGATGTGAGACAAAACACCGTGAAAAAAAAGAAAAAACGGAGAAGGAGGAGGCGCGTTAACCATTTCTTGTCTTTCAGATTGAGGAGGAGAAGGACGAGAAAGGAGCAGATAGGCTGCTGTTTTGTTTTCTGACTCTTCTCACCAAACTGAGCAAACATTGCAGTTTGCTGGAGCTCAGCAAACCTCAGGACACACTCTGCAGCATCTGGGGTAAAGGACAGACACACACACGCAGACACACACTGCCTCATCATCTCTTACATACACAATCACTACACACTCGATGGTTTTCTTCGTACTCCTTCAGGTCACATTGAAGCCCACCTACGGTATCCTCACTGCTGGGTGTGGCTGACTGCCTCCCAGCTGTTCGGCCAGTTGTTCGCGGCACATCAGGCGGACCAGCTGGTCACTGTTTGGAGAGGAGGAGGAGGAGATGCTTCATCCCTTTCAGCAGCTACGGCCTTCATCACCACCCGCCTGGACAAGAAGGTGGAGCTGGAGAGCTTGTTTCTCCTGCGATGATCTGATTGCTTGTTTTTTTGTCATGGTTTGAACAATTGCTGTTTTTTTGGTTTCTTAATGGGATTCAGATGCGAGAGCTGGCGTTATCGTTCTGCCACCAGCTACAGTCCAAGTTCCTTGACACGGCGTCGGGAGAGCAGGTTCCCAGACTCCCATCTGAACACATTTCACCCAAAGCTAAACATAAAATCACAGCTGGGTTGACAGGTCTCGTGCGGCTCTGTTCCCAGGTCGTCAAGAATCTGCTGTTCGTCGGCAAGGTGATTTACTTGGTTTCTCCCGAGTCTGATATCACCCCGCGACGGGAGGAGGAGAAAGAAGAGGAGCAGAAGAGTGGAGATGAAGGAGAATTGAAGGAGGAGAATGAAAAAGAAGAGGAAGAAGACGACAAAGACGATCGGCCTCCTTCGCTGCTGTGGCTGATCAAGAAGCTGTCGCTGATGGCCAAGAGAGAAGCAGCGTACACCCCCAAAGTTCCCCTGAAGGTACGTGCAGAAACTCACCTTTCTGCACCTACAAATGCAATAAACTAGTTTATTTAGTTTATTGCATTTTTAATTATAAGTTTCTCCTTTCTCCTGCAGAGAACTTGTGTGTTCAAGTTCATGGGAGCGATAGCCATGAACCTGGGGAAGGAGCGCCTCGGCCCCTACCTGACCACCATCATCACTCCTCTGTTCAGGGAGCTGGACAGCACGTATGCAGATCAAGGTAACCGTTTTGTCATCATCTGTCCTCATAGCCTAGTAGCATAGACAGATTTTGATGAGTTCATGTCTCTATGTCCAGATCCCACGCTGAAGAACCTGGCCCAGGAGCTCATAGAGATGCTGAAGAAACAGGTGGGGCTGGAAAGCTTCTCTCTCGCCTTCTCCACAGTCCAGAAGGAGTTTTCTCAGAGGAGAGTGGCTCGCAAACGACACAGAGCCATGCAGGTATGATGCAAAACCAACGTCTTCGCACAAATCAGAAAAAAAAACAACTTTATTTACATTATATTTATCTGTTTTTCTTAGGCGGTTGCCAACCCAGATATTGCAGCTAAGAAGAAACTGAAGAAGCACAAGAACAAAATCGAAGCCAAGAAAAGGAAGATCGAGTTCCTCCGGCCTGGATATAAAGCCAAGAAGCAGCGGAGCCATGCCCTCAAAGACCTGGCCATGGTGAAGTGAGCCAGTCGAGGGTGTCAAAGCTGTCTAGCAGACCAGAGCAAAAACTCCCTTCATTAAGCAGGAAGGCATCCCATCCAGGGCTGTCGGGGTAACTTGGTGTAACTTCCACTCATCTCTTCATGGTGTCACTTAATGTTTTCTTTGTGGGTTGACAAAGCAGGCATCGTGTCGGGCAAGGAAAGACAGAAAACAAGATGTTTCTTCCCCAGAGTTTGTGAAGTTCTTTGAAAGCATCTTTGATCTTCAAAGCTTCAACCTGCAAAAATGACACGGCGTCTGTTCTGCTAAGCATCCATCATCACTGCGTGTGAAAGGAATTGGAACTGTCTCCATTATTAATGACATCAATTCATGTGAACATGCAGCTCAGAACTGAACCTTTTATTTTCCTACTGTGAAAAGTATAGATTTGATGTCAGATTTAAACCCCACTAAATGTACAACTTTTTGTAATTAAAAAAAAAAAAGATGACATTTTTACAACCTTCCCTCTTCCGGAATCACAATTTGATAATCACACAGCTTGAAACACAAAATGGTACAATCACTGATAGCAATCTTTACTGAGCATCAATTTCACTGTACAAGCAGTTATAAATATGCAACCATGAAACTTTGAGTGTATAGTGTTCAGTAATTACATCACTAATATACCAAAGCAGTACTCAAAGACTTAGATGAAAAAAAAAGCTTTGATGGGGGGAGGGGCACACACCAATGAATAAGAGAGAGAGAGAGAAAAAAAAACACTTAATTGCCTGACAAAGTATAGGAAAGGCTGCAGTAATACTGGACCAGGGAACGCACAGATGTGAGGTGCATCTGTTTCCCCCCACAGTGACAGAACATTTCACACAAGGCAACAGTCTGGAGATGGACTTCAGTTTGTAGTTTGACTCTCAGTTCCTGTTTGTGCCCCAATGGGAAAACAAAACTGCCTCCCAGTGGATCCTCACAGCATCTTTTTATTTACATAAGTACATAAGTGCCCGTTACACGCTGTGTGACTGATTTTACCTCTCTGGGAGAAGATGACGCTGACACTGTCCAGCACACACTCTTGTGAGCGCTGACACTACTGGATGAGCTGAGAAATGCGCTGCATTTTACGTCCAGAAGCGGAACGTTGGGGGGGGGGGGTTAGTGCACTCCAACATGCACAACACTGCAGGTATTAACTTCTCTTGCATCGTCGGCATCAGGAGGGATTGGTCTTATTGTGTCCGGTCCAGACGTTACTGCAGCCTTTCCGAGTCCCGGGAAGGAAAGGCGTTGGGAGAGCTCGGCCAAGGCTTCAGGTGGTTAGAGACAGAGGAGTGTAATCGCTGGTCCAGTGGAAATTGGGAGGGATCCCTCACAAGGCTTCACACAAATAGTTGTATGTACAGAAGGAACGGAAGCCTTTACTGTCGAAATTTAAGAGATTCCACCAGCCTGTTAGGACAGAAGACAAATTCATTTCAGTCTGGATAAACAGATCAAGAAACATGGATGACAACTGAAGAGAATCAGTGAACAGGTCTCATCTTTTCATACTTGATATTTAGTTTGTCTATTTTTTCCTCTATAACGTGATAAAACCTACCACTCCATTGCTTCGTCCAGGCCTACGCCCTTTGTGGCCGACGTCTTGAAGATCTGCCATTTTCTGTCTTTGAGGGCAGCAAGGCCCAGCGCGTTAGCCACCTCTGTGTGCGTCATGGCCTGGTCCATGTCCTGCTTGTTTGCAAATACGACCAGGATGGCTTTCTTTAGCTCTTCCTCCTGGACAAAAAAGACAAGATGGTAGAATTACATCGTGAAAAATCTCACGGAAAAGGAAATTTTTATTACATGCTGTCAATACAAAGTAAAGCCTGACTTCATTGTAATGTCTGCAGAATAAAGACACCGTCATCGTCTATAGACTGCTTCTGTTTCATTTGCCACCAGGAATGACGTCTCCTGGGAATTCTAAGGTGACTTGATCCTTGCAGCATGACAACTTTTACGTCCTCTGTGGAGAAATCTATCCAATTGCAGTTAAGTGATGTCAGCCTGGACACCCCCACTGCTCTGCTACTAGTGTGACTGCAATGAAATCCTCTCATAGCTGGTTTAGCTCTAAACTTTTAGGTTGCTATTGATGAGTAAACTCACCTCCAACATGGCCACCAGCTCAGACTTTGAGATTCCCATCCTGTCGCGGTCACTGCTGTCAACAACGTAGATGACGGCGTCAGTGTTAGAATAATAACACCGCCAGTAGGGTCTGATGAACCGAGATGTGTGGAGAGACAGGAGAATGCCAGAGTTCAACAAAGGTGCACAAATGACAGAAAGCAAAACACGTATAATAGGCGGGTGATGGGTTCCAAACGTGTGTTGCAGAAACTAGAAACTTGATTACAGTACAGTTACAAAACTGAAAACTTACTGAATATCTCATTTTTGCTCTATGTAAAAACTTTATTGCTGTCTATAGCCAATGTCCAGGACAGTTACTGGGACTAAACTGTTGTAAACTTCAACTGTGTTCTACAAACATCCCTCCCCTGGAGCTCTGCAGCACGCCAAGCACCTGCCGCTTCTACCTACCTGATACTCGTCTGTCCTCCCAGATCCCACACCTGGAACTTCAGGTTCTTGTACGTGACGGTCTCAACATTGAAGCCAATTGCTGTGCAAAAAGAAATCAAAGGCAGTACAGAGAACATGAGCCTACTTGATTTTCACGAGTCTTGTCTGCATTAGTGGAATATTTCTGCTGTGTATGTTGAATTCAAATTCTCAGGCTCCGTCATGTGAGCTAGATAGCAGGTGAAAAATCTTTTATCGAAACAAAATATATAGAAAGACGTACTACAACAGTTGCTTCTTATTGCTATTTTTATAGGGGGGCAAATCACAGCCAAGGTTAACACCTGAATGTTTCCAAAGGGCAGGTCTAGACTGTTCTCTACTTAATACAGTTCTAAATGTGTGCCAAGTGACAAAGATCACCAAGCAAATAGACCACAATGACATGACATGTCAGTGTCCTAGAGGTATACTCCACCTATAGCAAACATTCATCAACATCTAGAGTTTCAGAGAAGAACAAGAAAAGAACTGTTCAAGTTGTTTTTAAAAAAAAAAAACCACGCTAAAGCACTAACAGAAGCAATTTAGGATTTCTAAATGCGGAAATAATTAAACCAATATCCATTTGAAATCGTATCCAGTGACAACCTGTTCTTATTTTGGAGCTATCACGGTTTTAATCAGGTGAGGTTTTTTTCTGTACAAGGAGTACATGTGTGATGATATAAGTACAGTTTATCATTGCAAAATGTGATTGTGTAGTCTGTTTGGGGGTTTTTTTTAATTTGACTGCCTGTTAATTGAAGTTAAGTATCATAGGTGCTCTTTAAACACTCCACACACAAAAAATTAGTAGTAACAATGTCAGGGAATGCTTGTTTCCTCACTGGTTTCGCTTCTCTCTCATCTAAATACTTAAACAAGAATGCTACCCCGACTGGTTACACGTGTTTTATAATCCTTTGCCTGCATGACTCCAATACCATTCATAATTGAAGTATAGTGAATTAATTTATTTTTCTCACACTGTAATGTAAATTCTTTAACTGTACATCTATGGATGGTGGGCTTGGATGATCAAATGCTACGTAAGTATGAATAATACAAAGAAAAAGAGCGTACTGGGAATTGTGGTGACCACCTCTCCAACCTGCAGCCGGTACAGAATGGTAGTTTTTCCAGCCCCGTCCAAACCCAGGATGAGAATCCTCATCTCCCTGGTGCCAAAAAGGCCTGAAAAAAGGCTGGAGAAGAAACCACCTGGATAGACATGAAGTGGAAATTAGTGGAAAAAGTGGAAGTATAGAAAACAGACTTTATATGAACTAAAACAGCAACTGTACTCTATTATAAAGTAAATGCAAACTTTGGGTGTGAATTCTGTGAAGAACTGATACATCTTTGGTCTCTGGTGTCGTTTTTAAACGTGTTGCATTCATTAAATGTTGGCTAAAATAATCAAAATGTGATGATTGATCACACTCAATGTGAATTAGGTGGAGAAAATGTTCGCATTTCCTGTATAGGTTTCACTTGTCCGCATCCATGTGGTTGAGCAGGTTGGCACAGGTTGGTTTAACTCCACTGACTGACGCCATGACAAGCTGGGTTTTAATAAGGAGCTTGATGCCAATATGTGATTATCGAAAACCAGGTAACAACGCTGTAACAGAGGGAAGCGCTGCCCTCACCGAAGTGCCATTGAGGAAAAAACAAACAGCAATCACAGTCAACGGCTAGCTAGCTAGTCGCAGTACGATGATGAACCAGGAACTAGAATAAAATAACGGTATCTATCGAATTAGAAGAGTTGCTGTTACAGAAAATGAAATTACAACGACATACTTTATCAAAAACCAACATTTAAAAAAAAAAACACTCACCCATTTTCGTCAAGACAAGAGCCCCTCTGTCAATAATACGACGGACGAAAGTCTTCCGTGTGGTTGACGTGTCGCTGAATGACGTCACTACCTTTAGGCTATATTTTCATTTCGACAGATTCAAAACTGCAGTTTTCATCGCAAATTTGTCTGAAAAAACGTTTTTAGAATGAAAATAACACAGTAATACCAAATAACACAATAATACTCCTCTATATTTTTATAAATCATATGCGTGAATATATTTGTTTGTAAAAACGAGTCGAAAGAGCTGCGCGTGGAAAAATAGCTATTCGTTCGATGCCGTCCGGCTGCATTTAAGACCGCAAATCTACAACGTGTTCCCAAGTGTTAAACAAGCATTCTCCAAGATGGGAGTGTGACAGTAACTAGTGGGTGGGTGTGAATGCAGCTCACATCAGACGAAGGAGTTGTCCTCTCTGAACACAGTCAAATTTATGATCACCTGAAGACACATTTTAAAGCTACACGTGAAAGCCGTGACTTGTACCGTGTAATGTGATGCAAAATGAAATCCTTCGAAGCAGTTTTGAATAACTTTCCGGTGTAGGAATCGCTCTGAGGTGTGATTATCTACGGATGGAGCTAGCAACCGTGGGCTGAGACCTCATTTCCAATCCGCGGTTGAGACTGACAGGATGGTGGAGCGGTCGGATCGAGCCCCTCTGCTGGACTGGGAGGAGGCTCCTTCCGCGGAGAAACCCGGCGAAGCATCACCGCCGGCATCGAACGCAAAGGAGCAACTATCGAGCCCCTCCAACAGTCGTGCCCTCTCAGGGTGCTCCGCGCCTGGGTTTGGGTGGAGTAGCGGTCCGGGGGGTCTCACTCCCAGCAGGTCTGTCTCCAACGCAGACGGCTGCGGCGCCCCACCCGCGACCTCCAGCGCCCCAGCGAGCAAGGATGAAGCGCTGTATCCGGACAACGGGGATCATCAGTGGGAGTCAGGATCGAGGGAGGCTTCGCTGGAAGACAGGATGGTGAAATGGGAGGAAAAGGACCAGATCGTGTCGGTCTTTGTGGTTACATTCAATACCAGAACAGGTAGGAGCGACATGCGTCCCGTGGAATCATCACAGCTACATTAGGTATAAGGGAAAATGATCAGAAAATATGAAGAATTGTAATGTTTCTAGACCATAAAAGAAATAATTGATGAAAGCCTGTCTGCGATCCAACTGCAAAACCAGACCAAATGTTCTGAGATGAGAATGAATGAGCTGGCTTTGCAGAGCAGGCCTGTGCGTTTCCAATGAGGGGTCTGTTTAAACACAGGAATAGATCCATAAGTTTGGATATGATAAAGAAAACCTGATTGATGAAACAGCTGATTCCCTGCATGGTGAAGTTGGGTGCTTCATCAATTTTCAATATATCAGATTGTCATGAAACCAGAGAATGATAGATAATCATAGTGGAAGATGAGAGAAATGATACGCCTCAGCCTTCCTCACAGCAAAGTGAATCCAATCATGTTTCTGTTAGTGTTTTAGGTCCCATCCGTCCGGATAATAAGCTTCACTCCTGCTTCAGTAAAAAGCAGTCCACCCTAAAACATGTAAAGATTATCAGTCTTCCTTTTCTAGAAGCCATTGAGGGGAGAAGATGCACAACTAAGTACCGAGACGCAAGAAAAACTCAGCAACAAGTGGAGAAATGTGTAGAAAATGATTTTGAACATTTCATTTCAGGATTTTGTCTGTAATAAAGGTGCACAATACTGACAGAATAATATTGACAATGACGTGACACACTGGACACACTGCCTCTGCTATCTTAACCAGTAGTGACCTTTATCAGTGGTCCATTTGCACAAGAAATGTACTTGTAGACACTTTACACTTCATGAAACTTCACGTCAGTCAAAGTGATGACAGAGCATCTTCTGCCAGGGGTGGTTTTTATCCTCAGTGGATGCTACAGATGTGTCGGATGGCCGATCGTCTCATTTTGCTGCAGGACACGGCTGTCTGCCAGACGGAGCTAATGAATAGATTAAAAACCACACTGGCTGACTCACCTCCTCTGCCCTCCTGCTCCTATCTGGCCATATTTGCTCAGCTGCTGCTCAGGCGTCAGCGCCCAACCAACACATATTGAATACCAAGGAATCCGCCGGGGCTGCGTCGCTGCCATTTCATAAGCATGAAGGGAGATCGTGACCGTATGTTTGCTGTCTTGTCTTGTGCCAGTGGTTGACTTTTTCCTGTGTGTTTTAACACTTTCTCTATGTGACAGGAAACATGCTGGAGTGGTGTCTGCCCAAAGACATGGACCTGGAGGGAGTGGAGTTCAAGGCCATCGCCAGCGGCTCCCACCGAGTCACCACAGACTTTATGTAAGTGTGTGTGTGTGTGTGTGTGTATGAGCATCAGTGTACACTATGGCTCGAAGATATTACAAATAAAATCATAATGTTGACACAGTAAAATATAACAGTTACAGTACTTTTATTTTCTTAAAAAGACCTCCAGCTTCTTTTTTTGTTCAATTTGAATTTGCTACACAATTTGCACATAAAGTCATGTTGTATACAAATGAACACCCAAGTGTTGTGATCTGTGTGCATAAGGTTGTGTCATCTTGTCCTCGGTGTTTCACCGTGCTCACAGCATGGTAATGTACCTGAAGTGAAGCGAGCTAACTCACACTATTAGAATGCAGCTCATGTCTTTGTCCTGGCAGGACAGACGGTGTTGCCTGGCCTTAAAGAAAACAACCCCACCATCTGGCTGTGCCTTTGCTTCTCATGACTCATGGCTTCCTCTGTCTCCCTTATCTGTCTCCCTTTCTCTCTCCTCCATCCACAGCTACTTCCGGAAGGGCTGCTACTTCGGCCTCGCCTGCTTTGCCAACATGCCAGTGGAGAGCACAGCAGAGAGAGGGGCGAGGATGAAGTCGGTGGGGATCCTCTCTCCTTCCTACACCCTGCTCTATCGATACATGAGCTTCCTGGAGCACCAGGTTAGGTAAGAGTAAGCAAGATTGAACCACATGATCTCCTCATGGGCAACTTAAGAGCCTTTACCACTCCCTTGATAACAGACTTAGAGCTGTCAATGGCTAAATAATAACACATTTCATCAAAAAAATGTCACAGAATAATGAAACTTGATCATTAACGTTCCCAAGAGTTAAAAATGTTTCTATTTGAATGATCTAAGGCATTATGGAATTTTTGCCATCTGTGCCATTCATGCACAAGGGAAAAAACATCTTGACTTAATTAATAACATCTCTTAAAGTAATCTGATGTTCATTAATTCTTCCATCTGCATATCCAATGAGTCAGACATAAACTTAGTCCAAAGTCATTAAGTGAAGGAAAAGAAATCATCCTCCAGTTATATTTTTAGGCAGCATCGGTGGTGAAGTGAAATGAAATCGTATGATATAATTAATTTGCCTGGCAGGCGGGTGGATGAGATTCAGATGGTAGAGCCACACAAGTAGACTTACACTTACACAATGTTTGTGTTGGGCATGAAAATGACGACGCCAACAATGACGCTCGAACCATTTTGAGCCGTAAGAGTATTCATCTATGAAGTGAACTGGCAGTGATGCACAGCCGGGCTTGTAGCAAAGTGCTAACATGCTAGTTTTGGACAGCTGGATTTTATCATGCTTACTAAGTTTAGACTTTCAGTGCTTAGTACTGCCAATCAGTACTAGGCATGAGGGTGTAGTTGATGTTGACTGACATTCGTTTAGCTGGAACTGGATCACGGAAGTGAATGTTGACCTGATGTCCTCAGATGACGTCATGTTGAATAGAAAAAGCTCCTTGTCTGGTTAGTGAGTGGCATCGTACGAGACATGTGACATTAGACAATTATGTTGTTAAATACGGCCTCTGCTGGGCGTGACTGGGGCTCATGACATGTTAGTTAACCTTCCTCCTCTTATCCAAAGCTGTTTAGATCAATCCACTGGACTTCAAGAAAGTTTCTTGAAGACGTTTCTCCTCTCATCCAAGAAACTTGTTCAGTTCCTCATCTTCTTCTTTCTTTCTCATCATATATAGATCACTCTCACTTCGAATGACTCTTACTTCTTCTGTGCTCAACTCATTTCCTTCCACAGTGCTTCACTTCCAGTATTCTGGTGTATTTCTGCTGGTGTGGACGGACTTTGTGTTACAGCGTCACTTCCTATGATTTGTGCCATCCCTGTTACACTTATTCTTGAACACAGCCCTTCATTCATTCATTCCCACTTTCTCACTTCCCCCTCCAAATCTGGCCTGTCCTGGTCGCCAGTCACTCTGTGGTCATGCTCCTTACTCATCATTCTCCACGTCGCTCGCTCCAGATACCTCATCTGTTGACTGCTATAGCCGTTATATAACAGGCTACTTCTTGAGGAGGTTCACATATGTAGAAATGCATGAATTCCTTTTCCTCCCCCTAAATTTTCATAAAATTAAACTGATTTAAAGGATATAATAGTTAACCCTGACCTCTAGGGCACTTATTCTGATAACATGTCAGTTTAGAATTTGGATTAGGCTTTAATCGAATTAAAACAGACTATTGTGACCTGGTGGACTAATATGCCCCACTTGAGTGTCTGTCTACTTGGACAAGTTTTTTAGGGATAATTGACTTGATGTGGTACTTTGTTCTGAGTATAAAGAGAACAGAACTTAAATCTATTCATATAATGTACGGATAATTGATTTATTTTGCTCCAGGCTCCAGCTTCAAACCCCAGACCATTACTCCCCTCTGGAGGCCTTCTATGAGGATAAGAGAGCTCTTCTGCCCCCTGGTGGTGATGGCGTCGTTACTGCATGTCCAGCCAATGCCTGGGGTGCTGCCATCAACCACAGCATGCACCCTGAGATGAAGGTTTGTAGTATAGATCTTCTTCAAGTTGGTGTGTCTAGATGACTCTCTAACCTGTGTATCAATCCCCCGGAGCAGATCACCCACCCTGCAGGCTGCATGTCCCAGTTCATCCGCTTCTTTGGGGAGCAGATTATGGTTCTGTGGAAACTGGCTCTCCTCCGAAGACGGATCCTCATCTTCTCCCCTCCGCCTGTGGGTGTGGTCTGCTACAGAGGTGAGAAACAGCTGCATTTAGACAAACTGGTTTTAGTAGAAGTGAAAAGGTGAGTCTTAGGGATGTCACATCAGCATATATGCACTACATTCCCAGCTGCACGAGTATTGGACAGCCCACTAGTTCATGCTTCACTCACTCCCTTTGTCGTCCTCCCTCTGCCCCCACCAGTGTATTGCTGCTGTTGCCTAGCAAACATCTCCATCCCCGGGATCGGAGTAGCTGTGCCCGAGTTTCGCCCCTTTTTCTACGTTAACGTCGCCGATATTAGCGCCCTGGAGAATGAGCTCTCTTACGTTGCTTGTAAGTGGGTGCTTGAAATCTGGTTAACATTTTTTGAAAAGCCTCACTGAAAAGAAGAGACCATTTTATCTCACATCTTGTGCTTTTTTTATGTTCTTAGGTACTACTGAGAAGATATTTGAGGAGAAGAAGGATTTGTATGATGTGTACGTAGACAATCAGAATGTAAAGACCTGCAGAGAAGGCCTGAAGCCTCTGCTCCGCCTCAGCACCGCAGACAGGGACAAATATCACAAACTCACTGAACAGAGGTAACACTGAGCAAAGGACTGCTGACACATGACAATTCAGTCACATGTGGATGGTCCTGGTGCTGCAGATAGTAGAATGCATTCAGATTCTGCTATCATCCTCAACAAATGCACCATTGCCTGGGGTCGTTTCCACCAAACCAAATATTTGTCAAGCAGATTTTGTCTTGAGGGGACCGATGGGATCACAGCAAAGTACCATAGGTAGTCATTCTTGTAACAGATAAATGTGTTGTGCCACGATGCAAAGTAAAAGTGCCACAGTAAAATCTAATAACTAAATCAGGTTTGTCTCAGATACATGAACTTAATCGTCATTATCTACATGGATTTCTTTGCTTTTGAATCACATGAAGGTTCTGTTTGGATTGCAAAATAAGTCATGCGCAAATAACTGAATACAAGCTATGTGAAAGTGGAGATGTTTTTCAATCAGGCCAATTTTATGTGCTACCATTAGCATTTAGCTATTGCTTAATTGCAGCCGTAAGCTGCTAATGTAAGCGTTTTCTAAACATGTGCACGAAAATAAAAGCACCACAAGCTCACATTACAAATGTTGGTATAGAACATAAGTAATGCAATCTCTCTTGAAGCAACTGCAAGTTAAGTGTGTGTGTGTGTGTGTGTGTGTGTGTGTGTGTGTGTGTGTGTGTGTGTGTGTGTGTGTGTGTGTGTGTGTGTGTGTGTGTGTGTGTGTGTGTGTGTGTGTGTGTGTGTAGACAGATGCTGCTCTACTCTCAGGAGGAGAATGGAGATTGTGTATCCAGTGAAGAGGATCTCTTTATCTTGTAAGTACATGATTCCTTTGACCAGCCACTGGAGCAGAACGGATTAACCAGTGGAGACACAACTGAATCATTTGATCATCCTGGGAAGATTAGTCAGCATGCTATTTACTGCTGCTAGTCATCATACAGACATGAAATGAAACCCGCTTCAGATATTAACATTTGTTTTAAACTATTGTCAGGTTTTTCCTGGAGCAGAACAACAGGATCTTCCAGACCCTCAGTGAGGTGGCTGCCAGCCCTGATCCCATGCTGACCCAGGATAACGTGAGAGGGATGGGTCTGGATCCCCATGGAGACAGGCTCTTCTTGCTCCACCTGCTGGAGATCTATGGCTACGACACTTTGCTTGTGTCCGAGCAGCTGTGCTGCAGTTGAGATGACAGACGGACACCTTCCAGTGTTTTAAAAGTGGGACAAGCTCTGACCGCTCCACTACTGCCTTCTCGGGACGGTTTGAGCTCACACATATCTCTCTGGTATGATTTTTTTTTTCGTGAGTGTGAAAATTGTCTCCTCTCTTCTGCGCTTTCACAACTTGATGGCAAGGCTGGCACTGACAGTCCTCTTACGTTTGGATTACTCATCCTTGATTAGAAGTGCTTCACTGGATTACAGCTACAGTATTGTGATGGTAACATCCAATAAATACTGAAGTGGCCTAAACTCTTTATGGAAATGAAGCGGAATGAGTTAGAGTCCCACATTGATTGGGAGATGTTCAGAAAACGTGTTGAGGGTTGTGAAATGACTGTAAATACCCCGATCTTCTTTCTGTACAGTTTTGTCAACGTGTGATATGGGCGTGCCTCTCTGCCAGTGTTGATTTCTTAGCATCAAGTGCTGGATTTAAATGTCTTATTTTTAATTGTCTCTCAATCAGGGCCTCTTTTCTTCAAATCGAACATATGTCCATACAAGCAGGTTGAACCATCTTCAGGAGCGTTAGCACTGATGATCACAGACAAGGTGGTGTGCTCAAGTATGTAGAGGCCATGTCTCTTTGCTCACTTGAATCTTTCAGTTCAAATGAATAGTCTTAAGTAATCTTTGTGTAGTCCTGACTGTTTCTCCTAAATGTCTTGTGTTTCTACTCCAGTTTAGAGACTCAAAGTTTACCTTTTTTTTGCCACTTTTTATATTTCATGTTGACTTTAAAGTTGTGTGAAACAAGATTTGACCACTAGAGGTCAGAAAATCTGACAAATGAGAGCAACAAGCTTCTCTGCTTGATTACTGACCTGCTGAGTTTTTAATGGCTTGTGTTGCTCACAGTAGTCTAAGTGAACATACAACACTGGAACATTAGCATTCACACAACAGAGCGTTTTTGTCTGTTGGTTGATTTGAGCTCTCTAATGAAACAAACTGAAGACGGACTGCAACACTTCAACACCAAAGCTACATTTTTTTGCTTGTAGACTATTTCGTCAAAAATCAGTACCATGTTTTTTTTAAAGAATCAGTTGGCATATTACGATACTCAAATGTATTTTAATTTTCCCCCACAAAAACATTAAAACAAGGTTGTCTTTAATGTCGGTCAGTACACCTCCATAAATGAGGTGTAGTTCGCAAATAGAAAAGACCGAGGTTGTCATATCTGCCAGTTTTCAATGGCGTCAGTCGATTGTTACACGGAAATAAGTTCCATTACATTTTTGTTGGATTGAAACATGCCTCACACTACTGTTGCTTGGCTTCATTTGTGCACTCAAGATGTAGTCTTGTTATACACTGGTTTTTTTGTTTGTTTGTTTTTACACTTTGTTCAGCTGTGAATTGTTTTACCATAAATATTCAGTTGTCGTGACATCTGTGAAGAAATGGATCAATTGAATGTGCTTTTTTTTAAAAAGGAAATTAGGATCAAATGGATCCTCTATGACTGAACTCCTCATGCAATTATGTGTTCAACTGTCTGCTGTAAGAAAAAAAGCAGCTTTCACACTGCGTCATACGGCACCTTAACTGTACAGAGCTGAAGCAACAGTGTTTGTAATTGAAAGAACAGTCAATTCATGTTAAAACACCTTCCCTTTATTTATTTTACTGTAAACTATTTCAGAAATAAAGTGCATCTCCACTTTTAAAAGGAAGACGCAGTTCTCTGTCTGAACATTGTCTTTATGGGCATGGATTATCTCCCACTGTGTGTTTGTGCTTACAAGAATACATTCAGGAGTGGCTGGCCACGCTGCCGATGATGGCAAATTCTTCATCACTAGAGACCCTTTCATCGTTTACGTTAACATGTCTGGACCCATTGGTGGTGGAGTCATAGCGACTCAGTGTTCTTCCTGGCACCTTGCCCGTCATAGCAACCTTCAGAGCAGCCACCCAGCTCTGTTTGAGGTCCAGGCTTTCACAGGAGAAAGTGTGGGTTGTTTCTGATTGGCTTAAACTGAAACAAAGGTGACCCTGGCGCTCTGTAGAGGAATCCTTCACGCTGCAGCCCAATAACGGTATGCAGGCAACAGGCTTCACATCCTGAGATGAGAAAATGAAAGTGAACAAGGGACTGCATTGAAAATATGGGACGTGTTCAACTTGATTACATCACCATCAAGGCTGTTACCCTGTTTTTAAAACTGAAAGCTGCTGCCTGCTGGCCATTAGATGGACCGTATACTTCAAAAACTATTCTGCTTTTCTTTATTTGAAAAACGAAAATGTATACCTTTCCTTCACGAAACAAGACTGGAAACGAAAATCTATCAGAAATTGATTGCCTGCACAAAAAGCTCCTCAATAGCAGTGTTGCCTCTTTTGTCCGTTACAGATCCGTTGGACGCTTTAGAGTGACTATGATGAACGGTAACATCACATGCATGCCATCCAAAAATAACTCCACTCAAACAAGTGTCAAATACAGAGATGAGACAGTACAGTCATTACAAAAAGCTTCAAACTAAATTAATAGTGTCTTAATGGTTGTCAAAGACAGTAACCCACATTGTTCCATTAATATTTTGCCTCTGGGACACCTACCTGTGGGGTTATGTACAGACAGAGGGACGGGGGTTCAGTCCTGATCATTGTACACCACACCTGATTCCAGGTCTGGGGGTTGTCGCTATGCAGCAGGAAGCCACTCATTACACTTTCTCCGGACTCAGGAGATGTCTCAAGCTGGGAGAAGAAAAACACCACATCACATCTGTGTCATGTTACATCTCATTTTTCTCCAAAGATGAGTTGTGTGGATATGTGCTGGGTTTTGCAGCCCTGTATTCAACAGTTTCATAACTGATTTGAAATCCTTAATCCTAATCATTGAACTACAAAAGCTCACCTCTAGAGTTTGTCTCCTCTTTCCGTCCACCTTCTCCCCTCTCCTGCCAATCAGGATGGTGTAACAGGATTTACACACTTTGTTCAACTTGTTCCCATCATACTCTAAAGGCACTTTATTATCTGAACACTTCCAGCACACCACCTGTGGAGCAGAGGAATAATCACTGCCATCCTGTCCTCAGATGAAGCCTAGTGTTGCCACTGCATCTCGTCACTCACACAGCCACAAGCCCTGCAGTGATGTCTTCTCCTGGTGAGAGCGTTGAACGGTTCCTGACACTTCATACAGACAGTCACCTCGTTGTCTCTGATCCAGCGAGGAGCACGCCGGCCGAGTTCCTCCAGCTACAAAAATTGAATCATTTTTCAAAATTGCATATATTGCCTACAACTCTGTTTTGGAATATTACACTTACTGGTTCATCTATTTTTGGCTCCTTTGATGCTAGTTTGAAGGTTTTATTTTTCTTCTGAAAGATGTCAATGGCTTTCTGAATAGCCTGGACATAAAAGTAGCTTTAGAAACTCCAATTAATTGAATCTTTTTGTTATTTAACATTAATATATTGCACCAAACAGTAAAAAATAAATAAGTAAAATAATACACATTTACCTTTATCCACTCATCCCTGTCTTGTTCAGAACTTGAGAAACAAATAATTGGAAATTGCATTTAAGGCACATCATCCTCAGATCATGTAAAATGCTCAGTTATTTCAATTGTTCCACAAAAATACCTTCTTTTACAAGTTGAAATGACAAATTAACAACAAAGACCTCATGTAGATAATATGCTTACACAAACCTGGCCTGCAGCTCAAGGGTCTTTTCTTTACCAGAGACCTGGAAGCTATACGCGTGGTCTTCATTGGAGGTCTGCTTCACAGTCATGCCATCCACTCCAATCCTGCAGCGCACCGTAAGTCGCTGCCCAACTAGGCTGAACTTAGGAGTGCAGCACAGCAGGAAGTTGTTGAACTGTTATGAAAGTTACCAGAGTTCCTTTTATGACCTGTAGTCCAGACTAGATTTCTACTTTAGTGTGCTATTCGTCAGAGCAACATGTTGATTTAGTACTGAAGATTTTGGGTAGTTTAAGGATCAAAAATTCAGTTTATTGTTTTTATACACACACACACACTCACCAGAAAAAGGTGTCTCTCCATAGAAGACGCGTTTCTGGCAGCAAGCTTGAGCAGACGACCTTCTCTCAGGAACTCGCTGGTTGGGTTGATGACCTCCTCCTCTCCGACCATCTCATAGATCTCCAGCAGCTGCTTCAGACTCTCCTGCAGGTAAAGAAGGGGAAATGCTGAAATTTCTGTATGAACAAAACCATAGCTACACGTCAAGTCAATTATAAAGACTACAGAATCTAGATGTAAAATTCCAAGTGCATAATACATATAATTCAATCATGCAAGTCATGGATTATGCTGGAGCCTATCCCAACAGACGATGGGCATTGCGTTAAATCGAGACAATATTATACAATTAATGTTTTGCTGCAGACATGGAATAAGATATCATTAATGGCAACATACAGCTTTGTGGATGGCGCTGTTTGAGTGGGTGGCTGCCAGGGAAATGGTCTGCAAGGTCTCTACAGGAAACAAACGGCGAGAGATTCCAAAACATTAACATCATGAAAAAACAGCTCAAACTTAATGATAAAATAAAAATCTGAAACAAAAAACAATCATTATGAAAAGATTGACACACTGAAGTAACAGATTTACTTTGAGAAATTTTATAATCTGGATTATCCTCAGGAAGTTTCTTCAAGTAATCCCTGAGAAGCATCTCATAACGTGGAACCCTCTGGACCGGTTCCAACATGTGGTGCTGCAGGGTTAGCTTGTCACACACCTCCTGACTCTGAAACCAGAATGACACACACACACACACACAGAACATCCTGCTTAGTCTTAATTAGGGTCATAATAAATACTGCAGACTTGTGCACTGCTGAATATTTCTTGCCTGTATGTCCTGGATGATGTTTCTGAAAGCAGAGGAGCGTTCAGTCCAGGTCGTCACCAGCTCCATGGCCTGGTCAAAGTTCCGGACATAGTCGGCATACATCCTCAGGAAGGGAGCGTGTTTGCAAAGCACATTACCCAGACCCGGGCTGTCACGCCTACATTTGGTGAGAGTGGAGGTAGAAGGCGTAAGGCACTGAAGTTATAGTACAACACCATCTCTAAGCTCCGAGACAATGACTTTATGTTGACTCTACCACACAAACCACATACCATATGTAGTCTCCCAATTTCATTCAACTTCAGACCTGCCTATTCATTCACAAATCAGGAGTACAGTATCATGGTTCAATGATGCATTGATTTGGATTAACGAATCTACAGTACTTTATTTCTGCACATATCTTTTCACATTAATGTGGAGTGTTTCTGTCTAGGCGGACGTCAGTGTTGTTACTCACCAGTGGCTGATGCAGTTTTCCAGGTCAGGTAGTAGGAACTGGCTGTGGAAGGAGTAGATAGAGGAAATGTTGGAGAAGATATTTTTTACCACCTCTGGAGGAAAAGAGCCGCGACCTGCTTCTTCTGTCAGACGTAAGCAGAACACCTGCGGCGTAAGAAAGGTATTACATCCTGAAACATTTATTCAGCTTCTACACAAGAAATATTCAATCAAGACCAACAAGTGGATGACACTGCAAGAACCACCTCATTTGCCAACAGGATGAGAATGTGAGAATAGAAGACATACCTCACATCAACATGATCAATAAATAATTATAAGATAAATAAGCTTTCATGAATGCACTGACCTTTTCTAGCAGGTGCAGACGAGCCACGTAGGCTCTTTCTGTCTGCAGGAGCTCGTTTGCAATTTTGTACAACGTCTGCCCTGTGTCGTTTTCGTTTTTTGGCTCATCTGGTCCACTCTCCTTTCTCTTCTGTTGTTGTTCAAATTCAGACTTGGTGTGGATCCGGCCATCTTCTGAAGCACCTTCATTCCACGGACTAAAAATCTTGGAATCACATCCTTTAATCTTTTCTCCATCTACAATTTTGTTATGTGTTGCAGCACAATCCTTGCCCTGCAACACATCACTTCTTAGATTTTGGTAATGCCCTTTTTGAGTGCTTGATAGACAGCATTCACTGATAGAGTGATTCAGTCTCTGGTTCACAAGCACTGTGGTGGTGGACCCTTTACAGGTTGTTGATTGCAGCGGTTTTAGTGGAGTTCCAACTTTTTCAGCAGGAAACCTGCAAAAATAAAGCGTATTGCAAAGACTGGATTCTCTTTAGTGTACGGGTGGATTTGGAATGTGTTCAGGTAATCAAGGTGCAGAAAAATAACTAATTGAAAGTCTGACCTGGTCTCCTCAAGGCAAACAATCAAGTCAGGCACACTCAAAGATTTTGCAGCTCTCCTCTCTCGTCCCTCCATCTTGCCACTAGGGTTTCTAGGTAGTCCCAGCCATTTCTTAGACTTCCTGGCTGAACTGTGGGTCAGAGTTCTCCCCTGTACAGGGCTGGGGGTTCGAGGTTTTCCTGCAAGAGGACTCAGGTTCCTTGGGGACAACTTTTCATTCAATGGGCTACAACCATGAATTCCTCCTTTGCTTGGACTTGGAGATCCAGAATTTGGACTAGTTGGAAGACTCCGAATCCCCAAACCAGATCTGTTAGGGCTCATAAGTGCCCCTGACAATCCATTCATAAAACTCTTCCCTGTTCTTTTGGCGGGGCTTGGCGAGCTTTGACCATTCTGTGCTTGACTGAGTGAAGAAATAGAACCTCCGTCTGGACTCTGGCGTTGCTCTGCTTCACCAACCTGTTGAGGTAGTTTTCGTGTAGAGGGACTGTGAGCTTCAGCCCTCGTAGGACTCTTAAGGTGCTCTGGTTTAGGAGGCACTACAACGACAAACAGACCACGAGGTTAGTTCATTATGTGTCATTGGTACAGAAGAGCCAACAGAACGCTAAACTAAGCCTACCTTGTGGTTTACAAGGGGATCCTTTATTTGTATGTTTCTCTGCACTGTTTTGACAGTTTGAGCCAAAGGTGGCCTCACAAGCATGACCACAGCTGCTTGAGTCACCGCCCCCACTGCACACTGCTGAAGGAAATAATGTCACCATTACAGAGCAAGGTTGTCCTTTCTGTTTGACGTGTTTTTTCACATTTCACTGCAGTTTATTTCTGAAGGCACCACTACACAAAGTTGGTTATCAACAAAAACACAGCTTCCCATAATCTCCATTGGTGACATGGGTGAATTCTGGAGAATTCTGAGAAACTACAAGCATCTTTTTTCAATTTGCCATTCTCCTCTGCAGCCTTACCACAGTGCGACTCATCTACAAATCAAGTGTCATTATTAAGTGTTTTTTTCTTCACTTACATTAACTTCACTTTATAGCTTGTGCTTCTTTGAGTGCTACAGGTTGTTAGCATCACCTGTTCTTCCTGTATCACCTATTTTAAGTTCTGCCATGGGAGAGCTATGTGAACACATTATTCCACTGCTAATCTATCATCCTTTGAACTAATGAAATCATGGTATTAGCCATAAAAATGGTTTATCATGATGACCTGTTGAATCACTCTCAGTCTTCAGACAATCACACACAAACAATAGCAGTCAGAGACATTGCAATGATGTGTACCAAAGTCCTGCAGCTCAACTGCCGATATGAAACCATCATTATCTTTTTTACATTGATTTTGTAGCAGAACTACTAAGGACGACAATCAAATACAATATGCAAGAGAGCAATGACAGAGACTCATCACAATCTGTGCCATGACTTGCTACTACTCAATCCTGTACATGATTCTTACCTGTGGTTTAACTCCAAATGTGAACAAGATTATCCGTTATGTGTTTAACAACGTTAAGCTTCACTCTGGCTCAGATGAACTGAAGCAGATTTGTTGAGTCACGAGACTAAAGCCTGCTTTCTCAACGTCAAGAGTTCTGCTTTCTCACTTCTCTTTCCTTCACAGCGTCTCAAGTTTGAGAGGTAATATTCACCCTGTCACAAACATAAAGAATACCCCCTCTCCCACAAAACATAGCTTTAGCTTCCAAGAGGAGCACAAAATCTAGAAAGAAAATCACAGAGATAAAGTTATATTTTGAAGGAACAGATGTGAGAACAGAGTAAGGCTGAAGAGATTGAAAAAATACTGAAGTGGTGTATATATTTGTGGTTAAAGGTAGGAAGATGGACTTCACAACAAATATATTTGTACATACAGTATACACACACACACACACACACACACACACACACACACACAATAATTTGTTTCCTAATGACCTCCAATTCAAGTTTCTTCAGACCCAGTCCTGACCTGAGCCTCAACAATCCACAGTCAGGAACATAGTTATCCAACAGACCAAACTAACTTCTGCAGCTCCTGAATCTGACACAACCCCTTTTTTCTGTGCTATACCTTCATCCAAATACCAGAGTTTTTGGTGCATAAAATGAAATTAACATTTCCTGAATGATTTGACAGTTGCCTGGTAGCTAAACTAGATACAAAATTTAATTAGTGAACTTAGAAGGTGAATTTACCATCAGACAGAACCAGGCTATTGTTTCCGTTTCCAGTTCTGATGCTAAACTATGCTACCTCCCTACAGTTTTATAAATACTAAAGGACAGAAATAAGAGCACACAATGCACTTTACTTTTTAGCTTTTGGACGGTTACAAAAAAAAAAAGCATTTTGGTAAGTATGGAAGTGTTTCAAACTTCAAGCATCCCTCTGATTGCTTAAAGTTACAAGGGTTTTTTTATTTCATCAAAGCCAAAGAATTTGCATTATCAGTTGCGGGGATCCAATTGTACCATCTAAAATGCACCATTGGAGCAGATACTTCTGTAATCTGAATGAAGACAGAGGAGCTTATTGACTGCAGTCCCAAGACACACAAAGTCTGAGGCAAAGTCCAGGCTGGATCAGGAGAAAGAGATTTCACTGCAGTGATCCGACCAGCTAAGAGGCGAACAGCAGCTCCTCTCTGTCGAACACACACAGCTGCCTCTGTCGCCCTCCTGATGGGCAGTAGCCTTTTCAGTCTGTGCAATTTAGCAAAAACTGCATTATACGTGCAGAAATAAGTTGTGGGTATACGTTTCTGTTTTTACTTAAATTTCCAATTATCTGTTTGACACAATTCGGGCTGAACATACATGAGAACACAGGTTGTACTTCACCTGTCTGTGACGCGGGACAGTCCCCCGCAGCTCCACCTTTGACCTTCCGCTTGTCCGCCACTCGTTTGAACTCGTCCGCCTCCAGGCAGCTGTTCAGAGTCATACTGCTCCTCTTCCTCAAGTCGAACATGGCCACAAAGTTCAAACTCCAGCCCGCCCGTCCCCCCAAAAAGACAGCAGGAGTTTTAAAATGGACTTTAAAAGCGCTCCGGCGCCGAACCACCGCCCCCAGCGGCTTCTAGTTGTTTGTTTGATAAGCACCGCCTCTTATTTAAACCCGCACGCGCCCCCGACCCAGCCCACGGGTCAGCATTGACCAATCAGATGGCACGTGGTCATCATTATACCACTCGACTTTAAATGAAGAAAAGTGTTCATTTCAGTTTACCTTTTAAAATATGACAGACAACATGTAAATTCAAGGCAATTTCGTTTTTTTAAGGTCAAAACAGTGAAATTTGGAGGAAAATAAGTTTTATTTTCTTTGTTTCTGTTTTGAATGAGAACAAATAAAAACTAAATAGAAACGCAAATAAAATTTCCATAGTCTGGATGTGATTTTCAATAAGTGCACCAAATGCCAATGACTTTCTGTGTAGAATAGAATAGAATGAGTTTAACAGGATGCTCAGTGTTCAGTCAGCACGTTCGGGGACATCAGCCACTTTCTTTACTATATATGCACTTTCTTCATCATCGTCATTACTGTCACTTTTATCAAGAATGCAAATGTGAAAGTTTTACTTCTATGGAGAACTAAAAGCAAAATATTCAAGGTTGATAAAATTGGACAGCACTGCAATGGCAATGGATTGATTTAAACAGCTTGGGGCAGTCTGCACCACAGCAAAACAACGGATTCATCTTTCTGTTGGACATGTGCATCTACATTAATCATCTCTTTTAAAAAAGTTCACACGGCGATAATTTTTTAAAAAATCTTTTAAAAAAAAGGAGAGGTTTAGTTAAAGACGACAAACGCTCCTGTATTTTAAAGATAGATATTTGTGGTATCTGACATAACTGAGAAGTCACAATGGGAAAATGCGACGTGAAGTTTCATGTATAAATTAATCTGTCAATCAATTCAACAGATTAATCAACAGATTAATCATGAACGGAAACAAAGATACGCAGCTGTAACGCTAATGAAATTAACTTTTTAAAAAGGATGATTATAATTTGTGAAATAATCACAATTTTTTAATTTATCTGAAAAAAATTAGATCATTAAATGAGTAAATGTGTTTTTGTTTCTCAGTGTTTTTTTAGCATGTTCAGTCGAATGTATACATGTATTTGCTGATAGGATCAAACGGACTTTTTAAAAACTCTAATGTTGTCCTATGATGAACACTTCGGGCTATTTTCTGATGTTTAATAAATCAAACAGATAACTGAAAATAATACTGTCCTATAGTGACTACTGATTAGCTGGAAATCTCATGCATTCCAATAGATCTACGAACGTTTAAACTGATAGAGATGAATAACTTTTTTTCACTGTTTTTCAACGGAGAAAATGTATTTATGTTTTCTGTATCTATTTGAATATCTTCTTTTATTTAGATCAATGGACAAAAACATTAAAAGCATTAAACATTAAACAGCAAATATTTTTTTAGAAAAGGCAATCGTTTAATACATTAAAATAAAGGATGTAATCAGCCCTTGAACAAAAGGCTCGATCTATTTTCTATACTTGATTTTTTATGAATCCGTACTTATTTAGTCCAGTTTCTCCCGGGGTTTTGGGTTTTCAAACGATTTTATATGTCCGAAAACGCAATAGACACGTTTCACCGAAACAGTCCCCTCAGAGAGAAAAGGTAAAACTGTGACAGAATTTTGTTTCCAAATGTCGCTTAATTCATTTCAAATCCTAAGCAAGAACAAATAAAATAAGTACTGTACAAGGGAAGTGCAAGAAGATTAAAGTACTTTGGGCGAGCATATCTTAAACCAGCTGGAGTTTAAACAGTTTTAAATTCAAATACAGATAACATAAAATTCTACTAATGCAAATTAACGGTCTGAGGGGGGAAACTAAGGCTAACAGAGTATTATTTTTTCTGTTCCAGGAGCCAAAATCCAGCATCAGAAAATGTTTTACATCAGTAAATGTCGAGTTACCGGTACATAATAACTCATGTAATTAATAGACTATTAGAATATTCAACATCTATACCCACTACATCCTTTTGGTATAACTTCATCCTTTATTAATTTGGGTATCGTTCATTATAGTAATTGTATGATGCCACCTAATGGCCAAAAACCGTTATCGCATCATGATCGTGTATCATTTTTGGAGGCGCATTTAAACGAACTACTGTAATGTGCTTTCAGAAAAATACCCTATAATCTGAGAAATATGTACTGAGATTTGGCCCATATTACAGAGCGGTATGTTTTACTTGTTCAAATGTTGCAACAACGGTGTCAACACTAAAGCACTGTTTTTGATAATAAAGGTTCCACCGAGATTTGAACTCGGATCGCTGGATTCAAAGTCCAGAGTGCTAACCATTACACCATGGAACCATGTGCGAAACTTTACGTTTCATGGATCACAACTCAAACGTTTTCAACCAATCTAAGGCCAGACATTTGAGTCTTTTTTTTTTTTTTACTCTTCTTAATTTGTAATCGCAACCTGCTTTTATTTAATGGCAAGAAAGGTATATGAAAATATTTTAAAATATCGAGATAAAATAGGCGTTCCCGTCGATGCTTCAGCTGGAAACGGTGCATCTCTGTATTTAACGGGATGAAGGCGAAATGTGACAATAATTCACACATTTGAGTCATTATAATCCGAGAATCCTATCGTTTCCGACTCCTCCAGCACTACCAGATGTTTGCCACTAGATGGTAGTAACGTCCTCTCAGCGTCACAATACGTACTCAAGGCCCTGAACATATAGTCTATCTTCCGTCAATGCTTTCACTACCTGGAAAAAATCACTATTATATGTCTTAAGTTGTATTCACATTTAAATTAATTTTATGTAACTTAATTCCATTTTATCTCAAGCAGAAATTGCATTTGTTACTCAACCACACTTGTCAGATGCCTTAAATTTCAGATGATCAATTTTCATAACCGTCCTGTTCAATGAAAGGCGATAATTTCTAAATGCAGTGATGCTGAATGTTTTATTCCTTTATTGTCTGAAATATTTTCAAAATTGGGTAAGCCTGAAAAAGCATCACGTTGCACAAAGCTGGCTTGTTGTTTTTTGTGGGTCCCTCACAGGACAACAGCATTAAAAATGTACCAGACATGATGCATTGTTGTCGATCATTATACATTTGTTGTTTATATAGAATACATTTAGTTGTAATTTGCATACAGATGCGTTATACACAGTGTGCCGGATTTTGTGTGAAATGACCATAGTTTGTGGTGGTGGCCCCTGGGAGGAAACAGATTTTTTGTCATGCCGCCATGTTGCAATCATGCTGTGGACATTTGACACTCCATCTCTTGTCCTATCATGACCTGGGGTGGAGGAAGGAATACAACAAATGAATATGGTTCCGTCCTTGGAGCAGAGGAGGATGCAGAGTAAACCATTCAGTATTTTAGACCATGTTCTCATCCCACATTCAGAACCAGACAGAGACCCCAAGGTTCTCCACTGAGCTGCCTATCAAACCAAAGGCAAAACACCATGTACACTTTGTGTCAACATCCAATACATTGTATACTGATAGTAACAAATAATTACAATCTGATTCTATTATTATTCTATTATTATTATCTGATTCTATTCTATCTGTGCTGTGTGTGATGGAGAAATTAATTTCCCTGATGGAGTATAAATAAAGTTATACTTTCTCTCTTACTCTATTATGTTGCACACTATGACATCCTTGCTTTCTTTTATGGGCAGCAGTAGCTCAGTCGTATGCTGGGAACTGGAGAATGGCTGGTCCAAGGCCCATTTGGAGTGAAAACTTTTGGAATGTGAACTGGCAGTGGTTCACTGGTTCACTGGTTCACTGCCAGTTCACGTGCTGGCAGTGAACCAGCACTGGCAGTGGGTCACTGCCAGTGATCTTTAGCAAGGCACAGTCCCCTCACAAGTTGCTCATTGGGCGCACCATGGAGGAGCTTCCCGCCACTCTACCTCCCATTACTTGCATGCTTACAGTAATCTTGTGTGTGTGTGTGTGTGTGTGTGTGTGTGTGTGTGTGTGTGTGTGTGTGTGTGTGTGTGTGTGTGTGTGTGTGTGTGTGTGTTTAGAGAGAGAGAGAGAGAGAGAGAGACAGAGAGAGAGAGAGAGGGGTTGGCCGGTGTGGCGCAGCAGTCCCCACTCCTCCGGTTCTTCATCTGCCGTCTCTCGTCACTCCCCCGTCCTTCCTCTCGTGGAGCCGGCTCGGTGACATGTCCGCCAGACCAGGATTTTACCGGCAGGAGCTGAACAAGACTGTGTGGGAGGTTCCGGAGCGGTACCAGAACCTGACGCCGGTGGGCTCCGGAGCCTACGGCTCGGTGTGGTGAGTGTTTCTGCGTGTCGCCTCCATGCTGGGCGGGCAGAGGGGCGAGGCTGCGCCGCCACAGCGGTGTCCGTGTGCCGAGCATCACGCTTCAATACCGCGATGCGTTTATGTCGGCTGCGTCAGGAGGAAACCGGCTTTACGTCTTATTGCTAATTTAGCTATACAGTAAAAGCAGTCATTAAGAAACATGTGATGATATATTTCTGTGTTTTAGTGCTCAGATTTGAAGATTTGTGGTGTTGTAGTTGTCATAAAGAGTTTTTTAAATCTCACTGCTGCGCCTAAATGTGTGTGTTAAATGCAATCAAACAATAAGACAGCAGTAGTACAGGAATTTCCCATACACCCCCGTCCATTAAACATCGACACGCACTCTAGAATACGGAAGTTGGCGTTGTGCAACCCTATAAATGATGCCACCAGTGTCCTGTTGCTGTCTGTGATTGACACAGAGCAATGATGACATTCTGAAGTCCCCAGTGGGTGCATGCATCATTTAGCATATATAGCACTGTACCTAGCATATTACTGCACACACACACGCACACACACACACACACACACACACACACACACACACACACACACACACACACACACACACACGCTTTCCTCTGCATGGTCTTCTCTCTGGATGCAGACATCTCCAATCTGGCAACATGGTAATTCCTGGTGGGATCCTGTTGCCATGGTGATGTGACATGATGACAACTGCCTCCAGCATTCAATTTTAATTAAGCTATAACAGGAGGTTGATAGCTACCTGGAGAAAGGTGGATGTAATGGTGTGTGTATCTGATCCCAGTGGGATCATCACATCTTCAGTGCATGAATGAGATGTTTTTGACTTCTTCTTTTTTTTCAGAAATTCACGTCTTTGCAAAATGAAGAACTTCCTGTACGGTAAAAATGAGTGTTCATGCTGATGGCGCCCCTGATGTGAGCCTATGTGCAATGAGAATTAGAGTGCCAGCTCTGCCAGCTGTGTTTATCCCACCTGGTCCAGGTCCCGCCCCTCCACAAATATTGGTTCAGTAGTTTCTGCTGAATTAAGCAAAATGTAGCAGGAAGTGGGGCAAAAAATCCTGGATCTGTCCTTACGTGCTGATCTGCACCAATATTTAACAGTTCTTTCCTGATGCCGTGATGCAGGCGTGGATGGTAATCTGTACGATTATTAACTATCACTTTTTCAGGGAAATGTTAGGAGACTCACACGATGGCCTATTTAGCTCCAACCTTTGTCACAGGTGCCTGCATGCTTACAAAGAGACATAATTGAGATGCTGCGTGTGGACTTTGCAGGAGACGGGATGTGTTTTTATGATGTAGATCCAATTCAGGAACCTGGATCCCACAGGAGTGTTTTGTTATTCTACGTCTTACTGATGGCAGCTTTAAAGCTCTGCTCAGAATAGCGCAAGAGTAAAAATGTAGATGGATCATGACATTGCTTTCAGCTGCTTCACCCATCCTCAGGATCACACACACTCACACACACAGGTATTTTTACTCGTGAAACTACCATGCTTAGGTTTGACTCTCCACCATGTCTCAGTGTCTCAGCGGTACATGATGCTTATCTTCTGTCACTCATCTGAAGGTTTGGTTCTCTTTGTGTAAACATCAAAGCATTCTGTGTTGTGCTTTCCAGAACTCCTCTCATTTCAGAATTGGATTTTGACAGTTTTTCTACTATTTTACCCTTGAATGAAGTTTCTATTTCAGCCATTCATTCATTGCTTGTAGATTTCTAATATATTTAACATATTTTTCCCTTTTAAAACTTATTTCACCTCTTGATGGTGAGTTTTCACTCTTACCCAATTTCAAGAAATGGCGTTGAAACATCTCAGATGTTTAATCTGCATGTATACCACCTGTGGAGTAAGCAGCCCCGGTTGATGTGTTTTACGTTTTTTTTTCTGGTTTTGTAACGACCACAATGGCTAAAAGTGGCAAATAAAGAAGTGGGGATTCGTGATGGATCATTTGAACTGCTAGATGTCTCCAGAAAACAGACTGAAGCACGTATGACAGAACTAGAATGTTAAACTTGGACACAAGAAAAGTGAAATAAAATCAATATTTTCAATAAATATATATAATAAATATAAATAATAAATATAAAATCTTCGACATATAGGACCAGATATAGTTTTCTACTTTAGTTTTGGTGCAGGAGATATTACTTATTTGTTTTCTCAGTAAACACTTATCTGTAATAATCCCCTGTCAAATGTGGATAGAGTAAATCTCTTAAGATATGATATTGAAAGAAATATGAAAAAGTCAGTGTTTTTACATCCTTAGAAGACACTTTCTTAAATTCCTCTCGTAGATTATAGAGTCAGACAAAGGACTTTCCTCTGAATTGCCCTGCATTGTTGAAGTTGATCTCCAGCCATTGTTGGTGACTTTCTCATGACAAAACTTGATTAGTTATCGCCTGGGGGATGGGAGATGGGAATTGAACATACATGTGTGTGTGTGTGTGGGGAGGATAGGCCCACATTTAGCTTCTGTGATGCTCAGTAAAAGAGTTTATATCAGATATCCACTTCTCTTAACCCACTTAAGCCCGTAGACTTGAGCTTAATGATATAATAAGTTCATGCAACACAGAACAGCGAGATACAAAGAGCTTTTACATCCATTAGCCATTGGGGAAAGGAAACAAAAGCAGAACTGAGAAAATAGTAGGAACGTTGTTGCAAGAGGTAAAGAGTGGTAAGCAACCACTATGGAGAGATTTTACAGCTGCACAGACAAAACTGATTTAATTATTTAAGATCAGCGCCCACTGAAAGTTTGATAAATCATGAGACAGAAAGTTGAGTCCTGAACAAGTAATCTGGATATGTTCATCATCCTTATCCCATTGAATAATCTCTGTGGGTGTAAAAGTGTTCCACTTTTAGAGAGAAGACAGAGGAGAGAATGTGCTTTAATCTGATCAGGCTGCTTTCATCTCATTTCAGCATATGTAGCATCTGTTCAGTAAGTCGGAGCTTTGGCACAAAGAATTTCATTTGGATAAATATGAATAAATCATTTCCACCTGTCTAAATGATCTGTGCCTGTTATAATATCATCTGATTGTAGAAGAAATGGGCAGGGAATGAGATTTTTTTGAATTTATTTATTAGTGATTAATGTGGCTTTATGGGGTCACATGTCACAGCAGGGAACAAGAGCATGTAGACTGTATGCATAGACATGATCTGATACTACAGAGGCAAATGAAGTTACTGCAAATTTTTGAACCAATATTTATTTATAAATTAAACAAATGTGATAATCACTTAGCTGTTATCCCTTTCCAGTCTTAAAGCTAAAGATAAACTGAACAGCTGTAATTGTAGCTTAGTATTCAATGTAATTATTCAATGTAATACTTTTAAATATTTTAATATTCAACTCTGAGTATAAACTAAATAAACATATTTTAAAATATGTCAAGCAAATTCTAATTTCCTCTCTGAATTTTTACTCCGTACCCTCCCCCCAGTTCAAATATATGCTAATCCTATAGGTTCATTCTCGATGTAATCAGAGTGAATCACATTAACCGATAAGATCAGAAAATGTAGGTCTGCATAAAAAGAATTCTCCTTTGCGGATTAACTTCTAGCAGTGGATGTTCACCGCCCCTTCCCCCTCTTCCTCTCTGAGAGCAGAGGTGCATTAAGGGTAGTGTTGTAAAAAAATATTGAGACAAAAGAAGAGGAAAGAAATCAATGCCTAGGCTGCGCGGTCTGCTGACAGCAGTGCAGTCAGACCATGTATGGATGATGGCAGGAAGGAGGGCCGATGAGGACCGCTGCTCTGGTTCATGTCAGGGACAGAGACTGGCTGCTGTCCTGGATGAAGCCCGACAGGGACATCCGGACTGGCAGCAGGTGATTCCAAGAAGGAGTCACGTGCATTCAGCCGTGCGAGTGTACTTTACTCATGCGTGTGAGCATTATGGGCCGGCGTGGTGAATATCACATTGTGAACTCAACAGGAGATATGCTTCAGTTGGTGGACACTTCTGTCTCCAGGAAATGTAGCTTAACTGTGAGAAATGAGGCTGTAGGTCACCTGGTGAAACAGAACATGTGTGTGTGTGTGTGTGTGTGTAACAGGTTCTGTGGTGTAGTGGTTATCACGTCTGCTTTACACGCAGAAGGTCCTGGGTTCAATCCCCAGCGGAACCAGTGCTTCTGTGTTTTACAAAAAATCATTTGCAAATGAAACTGAAAACATCAACTGTGTCCCCCCCCCTGTTGAATTATAATGTACGTAAGACATCCAAGCATATTCAGGGAGACCACAGATCCATATGTAGATTCAGACCCCCATAAGTGTGATGGCATCCTGGGTTTAAATCCAGCTGGACATTTTCTGTGTGAAGATGACGCAGTACAGGTGAATTTGTGACTAGATTGACTGTGAGAGTCAGCGCGTTTGAGACGGGTTGTTTGTCTTTGAACCCCACCTCACCCAAAACCAACTGGGATAGGCTTCAGTCCAGAATTTACAGAAAATGAATGAATAATTTAGTGAAATGCAATCAGTAAATCCTACACTGTGAAATGACGGGATAGATAATGCCTTAATATACTTTGATACCCACAAGAGATGGTCAGTAGCTGAATGCCCTGATCCCATTGGTGGTGAGGCGTGCAGAGGGGATTTGAGGTGGAGACAGGAGGCAGATCTGAAGGAACATGAGGGGACTGGTGACGTGGAGGAGGACAGACAGATATGTCAATATGTAGAAAACAGAGGTGGTAGACAGGCTTTAACCAGACCTTTTAGGGAGGAGATCTAACTTACAGATGGAGGGTTTGGACTTTAGGATGAGATTTGAGAGGCAGCTGTGAGCTGAAAGGTGGAGAAAATGTAAGACATCAGAGGAAGTACTGGAGTTAGGTCCTAGGTGCTGGTGGATGCTGTGAAACATAGTTAGGAGTAGAGTATCAGTCAGTTCTACATGTAAATCCATCCATCCATCCATTGTCTTGTAAATAACCACAGTCGGAGTCTCTGACCATTCTGTTTTCTCTCTTATTCTACTTTAAATGTCGAGTGTTTCACTTCTCCCTTCTTTCTGCTGAGGAATGCAGCATTTCTCGTCATCCTTGTTTCCTTCCTGTTCTGTCCATTCCATGCTCAGATGGGTGTATTAATATTACTGTGGATGCTGATGTCCCGGCAGGTCTTAAAATACATTGTCAACACAGAAGTACAGAGTTTAATATTTAGAACAACATTCACATTTCAAAAGAGGCAAGCAGAAGAAACTAGTTTACATTATCTGACATCCTCCTTCTTGCTCAGCCACATCCTTTTTTTTTTTACCCTCTCCTTCCCTCTTTATCATCTCCGTCAGCAGGTTTTTGTCTCTCTTCACTCTTGACCATTCAGCCCTGATGTAAGGACAAACTCTGTGTCATCAAATCATATCAGGTTTGAAATGTTTGGAACAAAAAGAATGAAGAGTGAACACTGGTCCAAATATCTATCTTAGTTTTGTCCGAATCTCCAAAATACCTCAATCATCTCTTCTAAATTGTGTTTGTTTTCTGTTGCTGTCTGTCTATGTAAAGAACCAACAATAATGGAGGCCAAGAGCCTCATTTACTGGTCAATAAATTGTCCTGCACGTACAACCAATAAAAAAAGTTTATGTTCAGATTAAGCAATCAAGGTGTAAAATATTGCTAATAAAGTATTTATTGTTGGTAAGTGTTTTTTTAGTGTTGGACAGAGCCAGACGAGCAATTTATTGTAAATAACCATATATGTGGATGTCTCTTGTATTCATGTTTTAAGGACAAACTTTTAATGTTATGAATTTTTATCCTCTGGCAAGAAAACAAATTAAAAAAAAAAAACAATACCACAATATCTTTGTTTTGTGTTTGTTAATTTACATTTTTATGACTCTCTGCAAAAGGAGCAACATGATTTAAATAACACATTTGTGAAATTATTACAACTCGGGTACAGTATATAATAATTCATGTTAATAAATAAGTTCGGGGAACATTTTGATGCTATTCCCTTTGTTTTTTCTCTCTCCAGTTCAGCGTACGATGTTGTCCTACGGCAGAAAGTTGCGGTGAAGAAACTGTCCAGGCCGTTTCAATCTCTGATCCACAGCCGGCGCTCATACCGGGAACTCAGGCTACTCAAGCACATGAAACATGAGAATGTTAGTGCTCCTTTTGAAAATACCCAGAGACAGAAAGACGCTCCTCCCTCCGTGTTTCCGCTCTGGTATTGATCAGTTCTGTCTGTCTCTACCTCTGCAGGTGATCGGGCTGCTGGATGTCTTCTCACCTGCTGCGACCTTAGAGGACTTCAATGAACTGTAAATTCCACATCCCTCGATGATTTCTAAAAAATATAGAGCTGTTCAGTTTCACTAGAAAATGCACAGTTTGTGAGTAAAGAGCATGAAGGTGTTGGTGGAGTCAATCCTGTGGGATTACAGGCTTGTAGAAATGTCTGACCGTTGCCATGGTTGCATTACTACGTTCTCCTCCTCACTGGAACCCCACTAAACCCCCTCCCCCATTCGTCTGCATCCTCCTCTCTTTTCCAGATACCTGGTGACGAACCTGATGGGCGCAGATCTAAACAACATTGTTAAATTCCAGAGGCTGTCAGACGAGCATGTGCAGTTCTTAATTTACCAGCTTCTCCGTGGCCTCAAGGTAATGAATAATGAGTTTATTTATGTTGTTCTACAGCTTAAACCAGTGGTTCCACATTGTTTTTGTCTGACACACCTTCACAATCAAGGGAAATTTCAAATGGACTTAAAACAAATTGATTTTATTTCTGGGCTTCTCTTTGTTTTGGTTAAACTTTTTCGACACACTTCCCCAAACCTGCTCCTATCTAAATATTTCACCCACACATTCCATTCCTTTTAACCAACGTGGTGATTGACCAAATGGTTTCGAACAAGGACTTTTTATCCATTCATTCGTTTGTCACCAGGATTGATATCTGGACAAAAGGGCAGAACTAGAAATAAATATTGTGAGGGGTCCTCTGGCCAATAAAGCGTGATTCCAAGGCTATTCTTTTAATTCGATCTGATTGTTTTAAGGCTTGATTTAACTAAAGGAGCTAAATATTCCCTTTGCATTTGACTCTCTGTTATTCTCTGAGAACTTTGCCAAATAGTTGCACGCTAACCCTGAACAGCCAGCCACCGCGGGGCAGACAAAAGCAGCCTCTCTTCACACAGGGTTCAAATGGTGAACTGCATTACTGACCCCTGTCTCCCTTTATGTCTACTCTCTCCTCCCCCACCCTCCTTCCCCATCCTAACAGTACATCCATTCAGCGGGACTGATCCACAGAGTGAGTTCCTTTTTTAAAAAGTTTTTGGTCATTTTGACTTTCAAGATTAAACAAAAATGAGTTAAAATAAGAAAAAAAAAACAGTTTTAACATCATAATTTTCAGCTTTTTATGTGCCAATAAAAATTATCTTAAGACTGAATCATTTATATAAATACGCAGTAAAATTAACAGCATCAGACTTGAAGTAGGATGTGGAGTGGCTTTAAAAAGTAAGATATGTTGCTTCAGTATAATGCTCTGCCTTTTGCTCTTTAAAAATGGGCAAAAAAATACTCAAACAAGAACGTCAAACACTGGCCGGGTAATTTATGCTGCTCTATATTTACACTCATTTCTCTTTCTGCAAGATGCATTTGTATTCCAATCATTTTTCTTCCTCTTTTTGTCTGTTTCGCTTTCTTTCCCAGGACCTTAAGCCCAGTAATGTGGCAGTAAATGAAGACTGTGAGCTGAGGGTAAGTTTAAATCCACAAATCCTTCTGCCCAAACCTTGAACTCCATCAGAGATATGAATCATCTTCCTCTTTTAAAGATCCTTGACTTTGGACTGGCCAGACAGACGGACGACGAGATGACAGGCTACGTGGCGACACGCTGGTATCGAGCGCCAGAGATCATGCTGAACTGGATGCACTACAATCAGAATGGTGAGAAGCCGTCAGCCTGTAGACGTTTAACAAGCTTCTATTTTTATGTGTTTCAGAAACAGTCACATTAAATACCAGCTGGTGGTCAAATGTCCGATGTTTCTGTTTCAGTTGACATTTGGTCAGTGGGATGCATTATGGGAGAGCTGCTGAAAGGAAAAGTCCTTTTTCCTGGCAATGACTGTATCCTTCATGAGCATGCCAAGTGTCCGTTACAGTTTGCATCTCTTTCCCCTCATTATCAACCTTCCATTACTTGTTAAGCATGTTGTGGATGCAGACATCTTGTGGAGGGGCTTTAAAGTCTTTCGCTTTTCTCATCATTAGAGGGAAGAACGGATCTCAGAGCTAACTTTTTTGTGAGTCTCAGCAGTGCTCACAATGTAGAGATTCATTCTCCATGAATTTCCTTTGTGACAAGATAAGATAAGAGTGAAGTTCAAGGTGATGACTTGTCGCATGCTTTAACAGTCCTTAATTCCTAAATAGATATCGATCAGCTGAAGAGAATCATGGAGGTGGTCGGGACTCCAACACCTGATTTATTAAAGAAGATCTGCTCTGAACACGTGAGAGAACGAATGAACAGATGGATGATCTCCACATAATGACGTTGCCTCTTAAACAGGCAATCGGTTCTAGTTGATTAGTTAATTTTATTGGCATTCCTTTTGATTCATGTGATTGCTGAAGTGATTGATCACTAACTGACTGTCCAACACGAGCTGAACGCTGGTCTCTATTTGCAGGCACAGAAGTACATCCAGTCTCTACCCTTCATGCCCCAGCAGGACCTGGAAAATATCTTCAGGGGAGCAAATCCACTGGGTGGGTGATGCAATGCAGATTAGATTATCAACATCCATAATTCAATTGTAAAGCTTCAAGAAGCTTCCAGAGCTCGATTTGACTCCATTTTGCAAATGAGAAATTCAGTTGCAGCGGTTTGGTCTTTTGCGGGTGAATATGCAGCTATATTCCAGCTCACATCTTTGTCTCTCTGTGTCTGTATTAGCCATCGATCTACTGAAGCGTATGCTGGTTCTGGACTGTGACGGGAGGATCTCAGCCAGCGAGGCTTTATCTCATCCCTACTTCTCCCAGTATCATGACCCAGACGACGAGCCAGAGGCGCCTCCTTACGACCAAACGCTGGAGAGTAAAGACCGAACTCTAGAGGAATGGAAAGGTGAGCCTTTTTTATTTCTGTAGGGAGTTATATACAGTAGTTTAGGAAATGCCTGAATACTAACGTAACTCATAGTGGACAATTTTATTTTATGCATGGTTATTTACAGTATTTTCCGCACTATAAGGCGCATCTAAAACCCTGTGATTTTCTCAAAACCGACAGTGCGCCTTATAATCCAGTGCACCGTATATATGAAAAGGTTTTAAAATAGGACATCCATTGAAGGTGCGCCTTAAACTCCAGTGCGCCTTATAGTGCAGAAAATACTGTACTTCCTTCACATATCAAGTTAATAGCAAATGTATTTTGCTAAGGAGGTTTGAAATATTTCTTGCCATCTCTTTATCGGTACTCCTGACATATTTTATTTCTTTTCCTGTGTCTTCCTAGAGTTGGTTTTTGAAGAAGTGAACAGCTTCAAAGCATCCGGCGGGAAGACTGACAGCCTTCAGGTGGAGCAGTAATCTTATCCCTGCTCCACCTCAGTTTTAACTTGAAGAAGGACCAAGTGCTCAATGAATGGGGAAAAGGACTGTGACAACCCGACTGAATAGAACTCCCTCTGCATTCCCCCTGCTTGGTGTGACTTCATTTGATTATCTGTCATGAGCTCTGAGCAGGAGGGTCGGATGATCTCAAGGGAGCAGATGCTGGCGTTGCTGTTACAGGGAGCCTTTTAGGACTGGATAGATGGAGCCGTCTCGTCCTGAAAGTTCTTCTTATGTTTCTGCTCCCTGAGGCTGTAATGAGGAACCATTCGAGGAGACTAGGTCAGACTGTTCACTTTAGAAAGCAACTTAAAGGAAGAGAACTGTGTTTACAGACAGAAAAAAGGGTATTGAACGACAACAAAAGGCACACTAGGATTTCCAAAGCAATGGCAGAGTGCCTTCTGAACCCCCATCATGACAAATGCCATAAGCAGTCACTGTATCCATATATGGAATTCATGTTTAAAGGCTAGCAGCAAATATCCATCATGCCACATTACAGCTTAGCATTTTGCCGACGTATTACTGCATGATTTATGTGCGTTTTATTATTCCAGAATATTACTGGTGCTGTATTATAATCATGAAGACTGCCTATTGCATCTGCCACTCTGCTGACTAAAGGTCAGAGAGCAGCATTACCAGGAAACGTGACCAACTTTCTGTCTGTCTCATTTTTATGATTTACACATGTAAAGAAATAAAAAAACAACAACAACAAAACCTTACAGAACAGTGAACACCAACAGTCTATTAGCAAGGTAATAAATATACTACATGCTGGAACGGATTGCGTGACTGTTTAGCTGGTCTGTCTGTCAGTGTTACCTCTCTATAGTTTTCTGCTGTATCTTTTACAGCCCTTGATTATGTTTACAGTAAATAAGATTACAGTCATTTTGTAAACTGTGGTCAGATGGTGTGTAACTGTGACAGGTAATAACATATGACACAACTAGTGGCTAATCTGGGTTTATTTTCCTCATGATTCAAAAAAAATATTACTTTTCCATCTTTCATGATGCCGGCTTCTTTCTTTTTGTTTGTTTTGATAAACTTCTATAAAGACAATAAACCAGATTATACATGTTCATTAGCGACTGTGTTATAAAAGTGTCAGCCATTATAGATTGTCGGAATAAAGACAAAGGCCTTCTGTCGGGACAGTCATGCGAGTTTTAGTTCTACAAATTTCTTGCTGCGTTATGAATAATCTGTTTATGTTAGCACACAGTCGGCAGATCCTGACAAAATCGAGTTTTGAGATTTCAAAAAAAAAAAACCCAAACCAAGCGTGACATCTTTGAGTATCTGAATGTCAGCGATCATGACTCGGAAGTTACATCACAGGTTATACAGAGAGCGCTAAGTTGAAACTATAAGTACCTCTATCAGAGTTAATGTTATTTAATGTTAATCTTTGGATTTGTGTGCGATCACTGAGGTGTGCAGAGGGGGAAAATTATCATTATTCCAGAGGCTCACATCCAATAATCAAAAGCACCTTGTTTCAGGATGACTGGTTGTCTTTGAGATGTGAAATTTGAGCTGCATTCAATGATTTATTGTGAAACTCCAAAACATTTCCCTCCATCTGACTTTCCATCAGCATGATGGTGAGTTGATAGTAACTGAATTATTAATCCTTTCGGGTGAACTGTTGTTGTGTCACTTCATCGCTGTGCAAACCTGAGGTTTCCCCTTTTAATCCGCTCAACTTTGAATCACTTTTGAGGAACTTGATAACCTACATGTAACCTTTTTTTTTAATTTTCCTGTCATGGTTCAAACTGTGGTGTGTGTATCCTCTGGTGCAACCTGTCCCTGAACACTGGATGCAAGATGTTGAATTTACGATGCGTATGAGTCAAACTTGTCTCAGTGGATGTGTGTTAGAGCTCTGAATGTGAACGTGTTCTGTGCTTATGTGGATATTGTACAATATATGCGGTGGACTTGAATAGCAAATTGAATGTATATGTGTATGTGTGTTACCAGTTAGGGGTGTCTTTTGAACACGTCATGCGTGGGTCAACAGTAGCAATGATTTTAAAATCACATAACAGAATGTTGGCTTTCAGTTTGATTCAAATGATTCGGCAACAGAATAAACATGATTATTTCTGTTGGTCTGTCACATTCGTTCTCTGCAGCATTAAGTCATTTCAGTGCAAACCGTCACATTCCGCCTGCTCACTTACACTGCCTTTATAGTGAAGGAATCAATCCTGTTGCTCAGATTTCATAAAGAAAACACATGACTCAAATTTGATGTTGAAAACCTGGATTTCACAGCGACTTGAACACATCTCCATCCAACACCACAGAACTGAACTGGATCTGGTTCAGCAGCAGCTGACCTTGAGTCAGACCCAGTGTCATGGCATGGTTAGAGCAAAAGACTGGATGCTGCGTGGCAACACATCAACCACAGACTGAGGATGATTCATTCAAGAAATGCATGATAAATATGATGCACATTTCTGATTCCAAAAAAGTTGATACAAAAATCATAATGTGGAAATTTCCTGTTTTTTTTTAACAACATATGTTTTTTCTGAAATTTGATTATGGCTTAGGGCAACTACATAGTGATGGAGGACACTACGTGAAGGTATCATGACTGGTTTGTGATTGTGAAAAGGATCTCACAACACCGGCTCAATAGCAGCTCAGAAAACACTGTTAGATAAAGAATTCTACTTTTATTTATTTTCTCAGAACGATATATTTCTGTGATTGCTGCTGTACAACAAAATCTACAGCAGATAAAGTTTCAAAACAAATACGACCCATCTAATCCCATCCACCCTGAACAAGTTTGGCTTGATCCACGTCCCACACCTCCGTTTCATTGAAATCCATCCAACAGTTTCCTGTAAACCTGCAAAACCAACAAAGCAACAATTAGAAGGAGGCAGGACGATCCTCCTTAGAGGCTGTTAAAACCCCCACCCAACAATGTTTAAGGATAGATTTCAACATGTGTTATTTTCCTCTGGGTCGCCATCCTTTCACCCAGCTTGAAGGTAATCCCTTCAGTAGCATTTTCCCAGACTAAATCTTCATAAAATTGAAAGTTTTAGGGGTTTCTTTCTGGGCCCAACCCTTTAAACAAATTTCAACAAAATCCAATCAGGTGGTTTTTGTGTGATACTGAGAAAATATTTTACACACTGATTAAAACATTTTCAAATTTCATTTGATTGCAAACTAGACTGATATTGGTGGAACCCATCTTTGTGAAGTCTAACCCCAGCCTACGGGTACTATCCCATGGGCAGATGTTTTGGGGTCGTTATCCCCACATTGTAGACACACCCATAGACTGCCCCTGGCGACCGAGACTAAGTGTGTGTATGTGTATGTGTGTGTTTTGGGGGGTGTCACGGCGACCCTGCCAAACACTCCTGTGGTCCGCCGCTTCATCCGGGCTGACTTTACGCACCAGTTGCGCGTCGTGCGTGCGACAACATTCTCCGTTTTGCGCACATGAAAAGGACGGATTGGACCGGACCCGGGAGTGGAACAGACCCGCATCCTGAGCCGAGGGCATGGCTGTACGGTGCAGGACGGGGTTCTACCGGCAGGAGGTAAACAGAACCGTGTGGGAGGTTCCGGAGAGGTACCGGGACCTGAAGCAGGTCGGGACAGGAGCCTACGGGACCGTGTGGTAAGTCAGGAGGAAACCCTTTAGTCACTTATATCATCTTGGTCTGCGTAAAATAAACCTCTACAAGTCCGGAGAGATTAAAATTACTTTTGAGAAATTTAAAATCTATTAAGGATGTTTTTATTTCCAGTAAACCAAGATCTAGTCCGTTTTTGGGTTATTCTTTTTTTTTTTTTTTTTTTTTTAAACATCCATCAAACTATCCCTAAAAAAAATCAATGAGCCAGACTTTTATATCCAGCTACATTTTTTATTTTAAGTATTCTTGCAGCAGCAGTACTAAATGTGTTGTATGTTGGTGTGCACTCCCTCCACAGCTGGCTCTACAGGGCCCCTCAATGCATTGTGTTGTGTGGAGGGTCAACAAAGAAAAACACCCCCAGTCTCATTGTTGGGAAGTCATAGATCCCAGTTAAGTTCAGCAAATGCCCAGTAGTTTGTCTTCAGTTGCAAATAAGTCTCTTGAAAAAAACAGACACGGTGAAATTTTTTAAGTAAAAGGTAAAATTTAGATCATTGATATTCCATTTAGATGACTCAGATACATCATTCAAATTCCAAGCAGACCATAAAAACATGATATCATCTGTTGTGCTTTAAGTTCATGGCATTTTTTTCTGTCTCCCAGGCATTATTTTCTATTATACTCAGCATAATATGTAGTTTGCTTCTGCGTCTGTTTTCCAGCTCAGCGTGGGATCGCCGGAATGGGACACAAGTAGCCATCAAGAAACTCCATCGGCCCTTCCAGTCCAAACTTTTTGCCAAAAGAGCATACAGAGAGCTTCGACTCCTCAAACACATGAAGCATGAGAACGTAGGAACATTCTCCAACAGCATCCTCAGCCTGTGATTTCTCACTGATTTTTTCCCAACGCTCTCGATTATGTTTTTACCTTTTTTTCCCAACTAGGTCATCGGGCTCCGGGATGTTTTCACTGCTGAGATCTCATTGGACCGCTTACGTGACTTGTAAATTCCTGTCCAATCTGGAATGCTGATTGTAAAATTGTTCCACTGGAGTGACCCCAGTCCCCTTCTCTTATCCAGTTACTTGGTGATGCCGTTCATGGGCACCGACCTCAGTAAGCTGATGAAGCTGGAGAGGTTAACAGAAGACAGAGTGCAGTTCCTCGTCTATCAGATGCTGAAAGGACTGAAGGTGACACACCCTTTCTTATATGCATGCTACCTTTACCTTTACCTGCATCCTTACTGTACCTGTAAGAGTGTTGATTACTTCACTTAAACAGTAATGTGATTACATTTCCCCCCACCTTTTAAAAAGAATCCCAGTAAACAATGATTTCAGATCCTCATTTCACAGACTAGGGTTACTGATGTTGTCTCTCTGTCTTCTCTCTGCAGTATATCCACTCTGCAGGGATCATCCACAGGGTGAGCGACCTCTGACCTTTTGAACTATAAGCTTTGGGGGTGGGGCTGTTGCTCTTTTTCACATTCAATCCCATTCATTCAAATTCCCACACGGGGGAGTTTGCTACTCTCGGACACTGATATGGGACGTGTTACGTTTAATCTCAAACGTCTCTGTTTTACCAAAGCCTCTGCTTTAATGACGCAGTTCATGAATAATTTCAGTTGGAGAAAAATCTCTTCTGTTCATACTAATCCGCTAGATTAGATATGAAGCATTGCTGCCAGCCTTAGAGAAGGCAGTAGCCTTGCAGTCAAAGTTTAGGGATGAGAAGTACCCTTAAGTGGAGAATGTTATGTTGATTTATATGATTCCAAATGAAGGATTTAACATATAATCACTCCTGTCTGTCATAATGTGTTTTGATCACTGTAAGTGATTTATTGAGCCAAGTCTGTTTCTGAATCCTGCAGGACCTGAAACCTGGAAATTTAGCCATCAACCCAGACTGCGAGCTGAAGGTACCCTAACTAATATGAACATAGTTTAATGTGAATACCCCATGCATATAGACTTATTAATCTTACATTTCTGGTTTAGATACTCGATTTTGGTCTGGCAAGGCAGGCTGATGCAGAAATGACGGGTTATGTTGTGACACGCTGGTACAGAGCGCCTGAGGTTATCCTTAATTGGATGCACTACACGCAAACTGGTGAACTCTTTAACTTCACATTGTGTATCAACAGGACTGCAGAAAAAACAGATAGAGGCCAGTTGCATAATACAACATACAAGACGTTTGCTCTCTGTTGCAGTGGATATCTGGTCGGCAGGATGTATTATGGCAGAGATGCTGCTGGGAAAGCCACTGTTCAAAGGAAATGATCGTATCCTTACAGCTCCTGCACAGACTACCTCAAACTTCTTACAATGTCCATCATGCTGATATTCTGAGCTGAATAGAAAGCTTACATTGCTCAAATCCATGCAGGATGATACTTGACTGTAGCGGTTGCCAGACCTGGACCAGCTCAGAGAAATCATGAAGATTACAGGAACCCCAGCTGCTGACTTTGTTGTGAAGCTGCAGAGCCAAGATGTAAGTCCAAACCTGGAGTAAAACATATTAAAAGTGTGCTCAGTTCATAAGACACACACTGGTGGTTATATAATCCCAGAAACATAACAAAAATGTATGAGATATATTTTGAGATTTATACTAATACAATATATTGAGCAAATGTTGCATTTGTTTTTATTTTCATTGCCACAATCATTGCTGCATAGGGTTCAGCTTCTACCCCTCATCAGATATTTGTCTTTCATTATGGGATTCTTCAGAAGAATGGAACAAATTATAATGGCAGTCAGAGCACATCAGTGGTTTTTTTGATGATTTAGGGAAAGTGTTGCACAATCCCACAAAGTTGGGAATCTTTGGCTTCATCCTCCTCTCTGGATCCACACCAACTCACTCCCCATCCCTCACTCCCATGTCTTTAGTGGTTTTTCAATGATTATAAGGAGAATTTATCTTATGTAAGTACTGTACACGCCCCACGTTTGCGCCAAAATTGGAAACTAATGAAGCAAACCAAACAACTTTGGTGGAGGTACATATTGTCGATAAATGACTTCTCTCTGTCTCAGCAGATTAAACTTTTTCATAATTATTTCCATTTTACAGGCCAAAAACTACATCAAAAGTCTACCAAAAGTGCCAAAGAAAGATTTACACTCTGTTTTCCCCAAAGCTAGTTCCAGCGGTACGTAATGGTCTTTGGTTTACGCAGGCGAAGGTGCGTGAAACCATCGTGCTGACTTTGATGTGTATGTCTGGGATACAGGAGTGTGTGTTCTCGAAAAGATGCTGCTCCTGGACCCCGAGGAGAGGGTGAGCGCCTCGGAGGCACTTGACCTACCCTTCTTCAGTGAGTTCAGAGACACAGAAGAGGAGACTGAAGCTCTGCCTTATGATCAGACCATGGACAGCCTGGATCTTCCCCTGGACCAGTGGAAACGTAAGAGGAGGAGAAGCTGGCTCAGATTTAAGTGCTATCATCACTGCTTTTATAATAACCACAGGTCGAGAGATGCATGTAGTCACTAAGCAGTTTCTGTTCCTCCCAATTCTATTAAGCAATTTAGCGTCTTTCAACTCCTTGTTTTGGTTTAAACACCGGTACTTTAACTCATAAACTCAATCATTTTAACAGCATCAAAGCGGCAAAATACAGTTGTGTTAATTTACGCGCTTGTCAAATGAAATCAGCTCCTGCCGTGTTACAGTACCTGCTGTTTGCCAGAAGAGGTCACTAGATCTGATTTAAAGTTTCTCTTTATGATAAACTGAAGGTGCTATATTATCTGTGGGTATAGTGAAGAGGTTGTGACATTGGATGTAAAGCAGAACATGGATATGATACAGAATAACCAGTCTTCTCTTGTGTCCCTCCACAGGTCACACGTTCACAGAAATACTGACCTTCAGGCCACCCAGGGACTCCAAAGAAACATCGCTTTAAGGACACACTCTGAGACCCACTGTGCACCCAAACCAACAAAACTGCACATACTCATGCACACATCTGCAGCCATAAATGTTTCTTCTTTGTTGTTGATTATATATTTTTGTGTGTGTAGACAAAATATGTATTAATAGATTGGTAATGTTTTTATTTTTCAATAAATATAATTTCTTAATCATAAGGGGCTCAGCTATATTAATTTCCATCACCCATAGAAATGTGTTTAAATTCATGCCAGCTCGTCTTGTTTTTGCCTTTTGCTGGTTTATTCTGATAAAAGATAAAAGATTTCATTTCTGCAACTCAGGTTGAAGTCATCATAGTGGAATTCACCCATAAGTTCATGAAGTTACATTCTCAAAGTAGAAATGAATAAATGTGCCCAAATGAGATTCGGTTTGATATTGTGCTCAAACCAGACATCTGTCTTCCATAAACAGCTGGGGGTCACGTCTAAAATAGAATGCAGCTGAACTAAAAGCCTTGTTCGTGGAGGAGAGTCGGTATCTGTGTTTGCCATGATTCAGAGGTTTATCCACGATGACGCTGTCACTGTATGAGCACTGTTATAATGTTTCCCCTCGTGCACACATCAATGAATACACTACCTGGACATGCATTCAGGGTGACATTAAAAACAACGTGATTACACAGGGGGGAGGGGGATTAATCCCAGTGGAGAAGCCAAAAATACAGCTTCAGGCCCAAAATAGTTCATAGTTTAGTTTGCTTTCTAGATGGGCAATGTCATGTAATTGAACTACAGGTACTTGATCCACCTTATAAATATGAAATGAACTTTGAGGAAGCGAAAATGAAAAAGAATTATATCTCTGAAGTTTCAGTGGTGCATTTTAACATTTTAGCACTGATCCTGAATGGTATTATTTTGGGGGCATGTTTGGGCCACACAAGTGATCTTTTCTTTCGTGCACCATTCCCATCTGGGATCTCCACAGTGTTCCTTTAGTCAGAAACTCAAAGAAGGGGGCAGTTCTGATACATAATCTTCCACCCTCAGCCTGCAAAGTGGATTTTCCATGAAGACCAATCTGGGAAACTGGTAAAAATTGTCAAATAAATAGATGTAAATATGAGTTGCTAGTATGTAGAACATCTCTTGATGTGATACCATTTAAGACCAACATGGGTCACTGTACTTACATGGATCTGCAATCAATTAAAAGCAATGAATTTTCCATTAGAGTGACGAAGAGGGCAGGTTCCTTTTTTTTTTTTTTTGCCGAACTTTCTCCGATAAGAGATGTTTGCCTGCTGGTGTTGACCGACTGGCTGCCCTGTCAGTTGTATGTTTCCTGGTGGCTGAACACTTAAGAGTTTCACAGGACAATGGATAAAACCTACATATCTAAACAGGATGGATTAAAACTCTTTCACTTGTGGCTGTTATTTCTTGCAGGTAATAGAAGATTTTTCCTTTTCATTAAAATTTCAGTCACATTTTAGTCGAGAGAATAAGATCCTTTAGAAGAGTGAGTCTCTGCGTCACCACCCATTAGAGTGGCTGAGAACTTCTCAAACTTTATTAATCAAATAAAGTAGAAAGGAGCTGATAATCATTTACAGTAGCGTAACCTTCTCTAACTTACTTTATGTTTATTTCTTATGTTTCTCTTGTTCTTTTAGAGACAAATATAATTTTTACTACTGTAGTTACTTTTCAGAATTTTTTTTATGACAAAATAAAATTTTTCAAATATTGCGTATATTTTTATAGATTAAGATACACAATGTGATATAAAAAATGTTCCATCTCCAACAGGAACATTCTATTTACACAGTAATGCTTGTACATATACACACACATACACACATTACATATGTATACTGCATGTACATATATGGAATGTCTTTAATGTCATCATACACAGTCTACAACATAATTTTAATAATGCATACTGTATGTATGTACAGTATACTGTATGTACTGTATATATATGTATGTACACACACACACACGCACGCACGCACACACACACACACACACACACACACACACACACACACACACACACACACACACACACACACACACACAGGCTTCTCTATAAGTTATGCAGAAAACTTTAAATGAGCTTTAACATGTTTCGTCTTCAGTATTGGAGTCTTGCGTGGTGATCTTGCAAACAGACGATGGCTGCTGAGCCATTATTATTCATTATTTTATTTGAAACAATTGTACCCTCTAACTCCAGGTCACCATTAGTGGTTGTTGGCTCTTAGACAACTCTTCTGATAATTCTTTTAGCTCCTCTGTCAGACATCCTGTGAGGAGCATCTGGTTGTGGCTGGTTTATGGTGAAATGATGTCATTTCCAGCACTACTCACTGGAACATTCAGAAGTTTAGAAATAATTATGCTAAGAATTCCATCAGTGTGTTTCGCAACAGTGAGGTTGCAAATCTCTTGAGAAATCTCTTTGCTTTAACCCACTATGAGATGTTTCTTGTGTGACTCCTTGGCAAAGCGACGTCTTTTATAGACCATTGTTTGGACCTAAACCAGCGGATTTTAATTTGACAAGGAGCAGGAAGGTTTTCTAATGACTGGTAGACTTCGGATGGTGTCTTTTCTTTCCATGCCTTGTTGCACCTTCATGTATTCTTGTGTTCAATATTTTTTCCCCTGAGTCATTCTATTTTATTAGACTTTATTTTATGGACATCTCAGGTTTGATCTCTTTGAGTGTGTGAAATGCAGGGGTTGTTATTGACAACTTCATATCAGGAACATCTATAGAAATGTGTTTACTGAGACAAACGGTGCTATATACATACATACATACATACATACGTACATACATTTATAATCATTACAGATATTTTGCGAAGTAATGATAATAAATTATAAATAATGACTTTTAATACTCAAATGTTTGTTTAATAGAAATGTTTTTTAATGAAATGAAAATAATCAGTGTAGCAAATTTCTTACATAACTAACATGTGCTAAACTGCAGCCACTATAACGTATATACTATATACAATATTCTATATACTACATACAATATACTATATGCTGTACTATACACTTTTGTCTGAGGGTGTTCTGTTGATTTTAGTTTTAAAGTGTTTTATGCACAAACACTTGGCTTCTGAATCTTAACTGTTGTTTACGGTATGATAGTGACAGTAAATGTAACTCCCCACTTTGGAGAGGGGCCCCTGCGTCCTCCTGAAGGACCCCTGGTGTCTCTGGACACCAGAAAGTCACTGACTGAAGTGGCACGGATGGCTTTGTTCGAGTTAAATGCTGGTTTAAAGGAATCACATAGAAGAGTTACAGCGAACGGCTTTGGCAACATGAGCCAAAATAAAGTCTGCCAGCAGCAAAACATCTCAGTGGGCTTTTGTGTTGTTTTCCTATCACTAATGTTTTTCTTTATGATATGAAAGTAGTGTAATGCTTAATATAGGAGAAACTTTCAGATATGAATGAATCTGTTGTCATGGACTGTAGGTCTTCAGCTGGTCCTGTCTGCAGATGGAGAGACCACTGAGCTGGATAATAATGACGGTAGGTGATTTTACACTCCAGCAGCAAATGGATCCTGAAGCTGCTCTCTTTATGACCATAAATGTCAAGATTCATTACAGTGAAATGTGACAACTTTCAGAGGGATCGAGTTTGAACTGTACGATTGTTGGTCCGGACTACGTGACGGTGGGGGTGCCGAGCAGTTTCGGGTGTTACTGCAGCTGTGCTGAGTGTACCTACTCTATGTCAGCGGATGTACCGAGTGCTCAGGGCCAGGACTACATGCTGGCCTTCGTTCTTCGAAGTTGGAAGCCGGCCGTAACAGTCAACTGCACTGTCACAGATAGCAATACACAGGGGACTGACACAATAACAAAGCACCTGCAAGTGCTGGGTAAGTGGGTTTTTTATGTATAAAAATCATGTCTTTTTATGGTTAAGATATACAATTTTAGAGCTTCTCTATCTAATTCTTACCATAGCTGGACCAGCCAACGTTACCATCTCGGGCCCTAGTTTGATGACCCCATCAATGAAATACACCTACAGTTGCCACGCCTACTGTCGACCATCTTGCACCTATGCCTGGAGGGCAGATAAAGGCCCATGGGTTGGTGGTCCAGGGAATGTCGTTTCAGTTTCTCCAAAAGCTGACGACAAGTTCAAAATCCTCACCTGCAAAGCCACCAACACTGTGTCTGGACTGTACGTCACTGCTAGTGAAAACATAGCTGTCGTAGGTAAGTGACGAGTTTCGCTACAGGCACTGGTTTTATTAAAGATTCTAGATCTATTATAGATTAGACAAGTACCTTTATCATTTATCTGATCAAATGTGATTCATTTTAGTCACCAAGTGATGGAATTCATCAATTTAATGTTGTTTGTGTGTCGTTTGTTCACTATCGTGACTGGAATCTAATATGGATGTCTGAATGAAGGTTTGATCATCTGAAGGCCTTATAAATGCATGAAGTTTTAAAAAAAACAAAAACAATATATGTGGAATCTATTTTTGTGTGCAAAGCATCACATTTCAACCTAACAGATTTTACGTTTTGATGAACAGCATGATGTTTTCCCAGTAATGATTCATCCTAATTCTATTTGTCTTTCAGCGGGTCCATCAGAGATTCAAATCAAAGGACCCGAACTTATAGATATTGGTCAGAAGTACAGGTTTGAGTGTACGTGTGAATGTCTACCCTCTTGTCAGTACGCCATGTCTATGGGCAGTCACACTGTGCGGGGCAAAGTGGTCGATATAACCGTGGACCATCCACAGAAATCCGTCACGGTCACATGTAAAGCAGAAAACACTGCTTCAAAGAAGACTACGTCAGCCAGTAGAACCATTCAAGTAAAAGGTAGACAAGCCTTAACGTCCTCTGTTCTCACTCACACACCTCCTAGTAGTCTTCTATTGATTGACCTGAGCTGCGTTCTTTTTATCTCGTGTTCTGCTTCAGGTCTAAACTCGTCCACTCGTCCAGAGGAGACTTCAGCTGTGCTGCTGGTGGCCTTCATCATTTCTGCTGTCTTCATGTTGTGACCCTCTTCGCAGGTCACTTTTAATACTGAATCAGCACAATAGCACAGTTATGAACCCTGCACATTTATTTCCGCTGATTTTTATAAAAATAATATTATAATAACAATGTTTTTACCTAACTGTTCCATTTTTATTTCCTTTATTTGCCATAATAATTATTGGTTGTAATAGCAGGTATGTTTCTCTTTGTCATTTTCTTAATCAGTTCCCTGCTTGTCTCACTGTCTCGACATGTTTTCTGACACCCCGGTCATGGATTGGTGGTGAAAAAAGTGGTTGGATTCTGAAGAAGATCTGACTCATCTCTGTGTGATCCCACATTGGATATGACTCCATTTGTCTCTCCTGTTGACAGTGGGCCGAACCCTGTTTACATTTTCGGTATGAGACATGGAGCAGCAGTCAAAAACCAGCATGTACAGGAGGGAGTGTGAATGTAGAAAGATATCTGTACTCTCATAACATTTATAAAGGTGGAAATGTTTGTGTCCACATATAAATAATTCACCGGTAATATTTCTCTTTTTGTTTTTTACTACATCGTTCCTCTTTTCTCCTCCTGAAATAAAATCATAAGTGAATCCTATATGTCAGTGCTATATTGAAACTCTTGTTGAGGATGCTGGTGAGGGTATGCAGGGTTAAATGGACAAGAAACAGAGCCCCCTCCCATCCCCACACTTCAGGAGGGTCTTGATTCGCCCTCAGCGCCACCTGCAGGCTGGTGGTGAGTGTTCATTGAGATTTGAGATCCATCATTACCTCTATCACTGACTCACCCTGTGTGTGACCTTAATGCAACAGCTTTCAGTGCATTACTCATTCAACGGGTGCAGGAGGTAGTTCAGTATTATGCACATGTTTCTGTAATCTCACATCGTCACACAGTGGTGACCGTCAGCGGACACACCCAGGGTTAAAATCAGGGCGCTGACTAACACTTTCTGAGAAGCACTCAGAAAGCATGAAGATGCAGAGTAAGTAAACAAGTAAAACTTTATTTACACAAGCATTTATCCAAAAAACTGGTTGGAAACAACAGAAGAAAATGAAAGACAAAATTAATTTAACTACTTGAATCACGCTGTAAAAATGAACAAAGGAGAAATACCAGAAATCAATTAAATATAGTTAAACAACTAGTTAAATTACATGTAGATAAAAAAATCTACATAATACCAAGTGCTGTCTTAATTTCCCTTTGGGGATCACAATACTATATATATATATATAAATTTTTAAATGTACGTAATCAAATGATAAATGTGAAAAACACAGGTTTCATAATTTGCATAATTTCTCCAACAACTCCATACTCATGTGAGACAAACGTGTGCACACCCTCACAGCTGATAACCTGCAGGGGCCTCCTTCACCAGGAACATTTGTGTCAGGTATTGTCTGTGTTCGGTATAAGTGTGTGATTAACAGGGAAAGGCGCTTGTTTGTTCTCATGCATTAGAGTGAAGATACTTCAGTCCAGCAGTTGTGACATCTGGATTATAGTTCATTTCTGAGCCTGCTGCTTTTTTGACAAGAGTCAGTCCTAGTCCACCATCCACTCATTTAAATCAGAATATTAGCTGAATTATCTGTTTGATGTTCACTTCAGAATCAAGACAAACAGAGACATAACAGTTGGACTGTACTGATGGCACCTGCCGAGTGTTAGTCCTCACTGTGGGTTACATGAAGACATCGCTTTGTCTCTCCTCTAGCACATAAACTAAACAATATGTTCATTTCAAGACCATACATCAAGCAGGACTCATGTTCTTTACATACTCAACATATTGCATGCCGACTGCATGAACTGGCGGCACTGAAGTGTTTCCATGCTTTTAGACCATTGCAATCTGGGATAGGTCCCAACATATTTGTGACCCTGAGTAATGTTAAGAGATATAGAGATATAAATGTGAAAAGCTATTTGTCTTGTCAAATAATTTACACAAAGTGCTTTATATTCAGTGATAACATCACCAATGTTTAACTCCTGTGATTGCATAATTACATTATATGCCGTTTATTCTCGTATTCACTGATGCAACACCAGCACACACACACACAAATGACAAGAGACGCCTTCATATTAGTTCAGTTTATGTACACAGAACAAAATCCGTATATGCTGACAACTCATGACTCAACTAGTGAACTTCCATCAATCAGACATGTTTCCATTGTTCATTGCCGTACAGGCTTTCAGGATTAAGACTGGGAGGGACATTCAAACAGGGCCGTACTGTCTTTAGGCCACATTCAATGTCACCTGGAAAGTTCTGTATTCACTCTTCCCTCACCTAGGACATTACTTCTAGTTGAGATTCTCCCTCTGATGTGACTCACTGCCAACATTCCAACATGATTATGAAGTTCAAAATTTCCAAAATATCAAATGAAGTAAATGCAATCCCAGTTTAGGGGACTGTAAGTATATATAGATTTAACTGGAGTAAACCTTTCTATGATCATACGCTAATTCTGAATTTAGAGAAACAGCTTTCAGCATTTCATGGCCAGAAATGTAAGCAGAAGCAGTTTTGAGGTCAACGGTCAAACACAGTTTATTCACACCGAGGTTTTCAGTCGAAACTGTTCTAGGGACTCCAAAAGGAACCGTCACTGAAAAGTTCATCTGAGAACAGAATACCTTCAGTGGAATTTTAATGTTTGTCTTCCCTCCACAAATACAAAGACAGTGATGGTGGCGTGAGCTGGCTGCAAAACTATTGAGCAATATGCAACAATTTTGTTCCATTTTTTTAGACTAACAAGCTGTTGTTTCCACAGTTTCTGTATTAGAGGTTTGAACACAATGTTCTGATGGCAAAAAGAAGACGTATTTCCACAGTTGACTTTAATGGAATTGAATGAGATAAGAGTTCACTCAGCATCAGAAGACAACTGCTGGATATTTTTTGTTGGCTTTGAAAGCAATGAAGCTTTATGTGTGGAGCTTGAATAAGTTCCTAAAATCCCGGGATCAGAGTCCGTACTTCTTCTGCAAGGCTGTGACAGATGATCCTTCCAGTTCCGCTTGGTGAAGGAAATCGAACACGTCTTTCAGCTCTGAAGGAAAAAGAGGCAGAGGAGTGTTAGTCATGAAAAGGAAGGCCGAAGAAAAGGTGTCAATTTGGAATCACGTGTGAGAGACACTCAACCTTTCTTGTCTGAGGACGACATGAACATGACGGCCATGTCGAAACGCCTCAGGCCTGCTAGGCTCCTGAGAACCTCCAGTGTCACGGCTGGTTCTTCATTCCTGTATGAGGCTGATGTTAGCATAGCTCTATCCAACAAACAAATGTTTAAATCTTTTAGAACTCACTTGATGTAGAATCCACGCAGAGTCCTCAAGATTTGATAGAGGATGTCAGGTTCCAGGGAGTGGCGGAAGATGTTGGCGTAAGAATCAGGCTTGATTTGCTGCGAGACAACAAGACCAAAACTAGAGCTAAAGCAAAACAATGCAGGCTAATCTTCCTAGGGGAACAGGATCCGATCAGAAACGTGTGTCCAAATAATCCAGCTGTAATATTTTGTAAAACTTTTTCAGATATAAAAAAATTCTATCTCTTAAAAACGATTTTACAATTGAGAAGATGCGATGAGGCTGACGAGGCAGAGAGAAAATACATCCCTGAAAATCATTACAGAATTAACATTTCTGATTTATAATGTTTGACGGCAACAAATAAAAGTAAAACACGTCTCATCTTCAAATGGGCTCACCCTCAGGTATCTATAAATCACTTCGGGCTGGTCTCCGATTTTTCGCAGCTCGGCCTCCAGCTGGAAGCTGCCAGTGGGTGGAGGAGGAACGTCTGTTACAGTCAAGGAGGCGCTGGTTGACGGACTGGGGGGACGTGCGATCTCCTCCTGTGGCGGCTGTTTGGTGTTCTTACTTGAAGGAACTCTGGGAAAAAGAAAGGGAGAACATGTTTATGAGATGAGGATGATGGAATGGTGCATCACGTGTAAGCAGCGGTGAAACTAACTGGTTGGATGTGCAGGAAGGGATTTCTGATATCTCCTCAATCTTGATCATCTTGGCGCTGGGTGATGACGACCGTGGCGAGGATTCATCCTCAGCTTCACCCATGACTTCCTGGATGAAGGGCTTCGACCCAACTGATGCCACCTCAGACACTGACTCCTTTCCACTCACTTCTTTAATATCAATCCTCCTCAGTGGTTTCTGGGTAATATTAAAGGCTCAATATTAGTCAACCTCAAAATGCTCTTTCTAAACATTATAAGTTTGTCAGTTTAACTGGCTCTAATCCAGCTGAAACTGACAGGCACAGAATAGAAGAACTGAATTTGTTCCGTCCCCTGCTGGACAAATCAGGTTACAGCATGATGTGAACGCGAATAAAAAAGTTCAAGGTTACATTAATTTATTTGTTTTTATAAAACAAAACCAAATAAATTAACTATATAGGAACATTTTAAAGATTTTACCAAATATTTGCATTGTCTCATGTCTTTACTGTTTTTAACAAGCTACAAAAAAATATCTACATTATTACACATTATAACACTTTAAGATGAAGGGGAAATTGAAAAATTAGAACTCACAGTCGAACGCAAATGTGCTGGTTTGTCTACTGGCTGAATGGTTCTCCTCTGTGTGCCGTCTGGTGTGTGACGAATGCTGTCTGAACCCATGGCCTAACAAAACACAGACAAGAGAGAAGTAAAAGCTCTGCAAGGTCATAGATAAATAAAGTCTGAATCATTCGTACATTAGGTTGAAATTGAATCATTTAGAGTTCTTGTATTGGTTATCAGAGCCAAGAAAACTTGAAATGCAATGACGCTTTAATTTTTTTGCAATACACAACTGTATTTTATCAGTTACTTCATTAGAAATGTTCTCCATTGTTCCACTTATCGCTTCTTTATCTATTGTTTGAGCTAAAGTCATTTGTAACATACAATCTGGAGTTTCTGGAGCTCATTCAAGGCCTGCTTGTTCCCTGGTTCCAGTTTCAACACCTCCTGGAAATCTGTGACACCCACACACATAGACACACACCCACCAAAACCATTAATAGCAATAATCTTTGTTTGTTGTATTTCAGCACAGCAAATTTTCATTGACAATACTGTTTTGTTTTTTTTGTTTTTCCTTTTAGATTTTAGAACTTTAAGAACTTCAGCCTGACCTGTAAACTATATTAAAATGGACCAACGTAAATAAAAAACATAAATTAGACACAGGAACTTTGGTAATGCTGAATGTGATGGCTTTATGTAGTTCCTCCTGTTTGCCTTTAGAGGGCAGACATGGTCTTTACACCACCTTGTTTGGCTTCCTGTAGTTTCCCTAAAGCCACCCTGGCTGTGGCACGGCGGGCGAAAGCCTTGGAGTAAGTGCTGTCCAGGTAAATGGCTTTGGTGCAGTCCGCTTCTGCTTCATCGTACCTGCAGAAAATCTTCTCTTAGCAGAAGCCTTTTTCAGTCTGGCAAACTCAGTGCTGGAAAAATACATGCCGAGCTTACTTTGCCAACTTGAGGAAGGCCATGGCTCTGTTTGCAGACAGTAGGACGTTCATCGCATCTGCTTCAATGCCTCTGCTGTAACACTCAACAGCCGCTTCATACTTCCCTTCTTTGAAGTAAGCATTCCCCTAGAAGACACAAACAAATAGATACAAACTTAAGTTACAACCTCCAAATAAACGCAAATTGATTTTTCACACTATTATTAAAGGACAGTCTGTACGTAATGGCCCCTCGATTCCGTAAGAAGTGCACTGAGTCCATAAGCAGTAATCTTTGGGCTGCGTGAGTGTCTGAACGTACTCTGTCTTTCTGTATCATTGCCTCCTGCCTCCTCTGCTGCTCCTCCAGCTCTCTCTGCTGCTCTGGGTCCACTGCAGGAGCCTCCTTTGGTTGCGTAGGTTCAGTCAGCACTCCTGGGTCCTGTTTTTCAAGGCTCTGAAACCAGTCAGAAAAAAAATTGTCAACAAAAGAAGAAGACACCATGAACCTGTGATCAATGCTAAAATAACAATTTCACACTTACTTCTTTGATTTTTTTCACCTCGTTTAGAGCTTCCATGTTCTCAGGGTCGAGCTTGAGAACCGTTTCATAATCTTCAGAGAAACAGATTCGCTTTTGGTTCAATGCAGTTGAGTTCAGAAAAAAAAAAAAATCTAATCATCATAGCAGTTTTTAGTCACCTTTTAAAGCAGATTCATAATTCTTCAGTGCAAAACGTGTTGCTCCTCTCCGTGCATATGCTTTGTAATAACTGCTGTCCAAGGCTATGGCCAAGTTGCAGTCGGACTCTGCCACAGCATACCTGCAAGGAACAATCAAATATGAACAGAACAAAGCATTTTTTTCTTTTTTTACCAGTAATAATCACTGTAAGAATGCGTACATGTTCACTTTAGTGTTAGCACTTACTTTTTGAGTCTGTAGAAGGAGGTGGCTCTGTTAGTGGGAAGCACAGGATTGTAAGGATCTGCTTCCATCCCTCTGGTGTAACATTCAATGGCATCATTGTACTTTCCGTCTTTAAAAAACATGTTTCCCTAAATATAAAAAAACAATGTGCTTTAATAAAGGTTTAATTCTTTCCTTTATTACATTTTAAAGTACTTTTCATCAGGGATTCACCTTTTCTTTCTCAGCTTGCGCTTTTTCCTTATCCACTCCAACATCCTCGGAGTCGGACTCATTTGACTCTGCAGGACTGTCCTCCTTATCGACCTCCGACAGAGCCTTCTCCTGCAAGCACAGAGGCATAAATCTTCAATCTGGTAATCCATATTGATGCTGATTACTTTTAGAGGAATGCATTAGCTACCACGTCAAACTTGTCCCACGTTCGATAATCATACGATTTTATCCTGGGATGTATCTTGGTCTCATCCACCTTAGCATCTCCACTTCCATTTGGCTCTTTTTTCTTCTTTTCCCTCATCTTTGTTTTGTAGTCCTTGTTGCGTACAGCTGGGAGCTTTTTCTGCAACACAGAAGCAACAAGCTAATGACTCAAAATAAATAAATACATAAAAATTATAAGAATTCTTAGGTGTTCTTATGATGGATGACTGATTGTGTCCAGAAAGAAAGTCAAACCTGTGACTCCCACGGTCCTCCTCTCAACTCCTCGTCCTTCTTCTTCGTGTCTGTCTCCCAGCTCTCCAGCTCCTTGATGAAACTTAGCATATCCTCGGTATTTTGTCGCATTTGAAGCTGTAACTCCAAGGCTTTGCTTCCCCCGGACATGTTGTTCACAGATATTTCTACTATACGCTCACGAAATCCTTGTTCTTGTAGGTTTTCTCTTGGTGTTGCTGCCAAAAAGACGAAAACGGATCACACCGCCATGCTTTCGCACTTTGCATATAGCCGGCTAGCCAGCAGATTCAAAGCATAAAATAAACTAAAGGCAGTTAACTCTTTTTAGTTGTTTTTACCAGACAGAGTACCTGGTGGCTTTTATCTCCGCTGCAATATAATAGTTAAACTGTAGCTGCAGTTAATCTGGCTAACAGTACAGCTCAATGAGTCCTCGTTCAATGCTTTCTGTTTATGTTGGGAGCCATGACATCCAAGTACCAGCAGCCTTTGCGCCACAAGTCTTGCGTCGCACGTAACAAAGATCGTCTACAATACAGGATTTTAACAATAAAAAAATATTCTGGTGGTTATATTACCTGTTGTGCGTGCCCTTTGAGAGCAAATAAACAACAAAATTTACAAGGAAAAGACAAAGAAATGATAAAAAGAAAATTTATTTTTATGGCTACTGATATTGTCTTAATAACACTAGAACACATGTAGTGATGGAAATATAAGTGTTCTGCACGGACAATTGTTCTTTTACACCACGTTTACGCCTCTAGACAATTTTTCTAATAGACGATCTGGTAGTAATTTGTAACAAAACGTTTTTGATCCATACTTTCATACCTGAAAGACAAGTCTATGACTTGACGTATGTGGATGGAACGCATGCTAATTTTTTTTTTTTAAAATCACCAAACACATTACCTTTGACCTGTTTGTGATCACGTGGTCCACAAAACGGCGATGACCTCTCTATCTAGCTAGCTGGTGGTAGTTAACCCGGACGACTAGTGGTAGTATTTACAAATTTCGGACCATATTTCCCACAATGGACCAGACTAAACAGGAGGAGGACTATGGATACGGGTTATTCCCAGAAAGACAAAAGAAGCGGTTCAAAAAGGGATCGATCACGGAGGGACTGATGACTTTCAGTCACAAGTGCCAGAGCATGCTAGCCGTTACAATCCAGATGAGTGAGTGTCCTTGCTAGTTAGGCTACCGGTACAATGTGTGAGTGCGTTTCTCTCCAGTGTGTTTGGCATCAATACCTGTACATGCGAGTTATTTTGGGTGAATCCTACAAATGAATTCTTTATTCAGATTCCAGTCTTCCTTGTGCTTCCAGGTCCGTACGCCAAACTGCTCCTCGATGCCATGAAAAGTTCTGGATGGTAAGGATCATTCCGAACCAGACACCAGTGTGTTTAACTCTCCAAAACGCCCGGGACTGTTTATTTACCTAGAACATATTATAATTCTGCAAACATCGAGTTTTCGTATACAGTGCGCCCCCGTTCTTTGCGGTTAATGTGTTCCAGGAACCACACGTGAATCACGAATTCCGCGATATACTGACGAACTATTTATGCTATTATTTACGGCAATTTAAACGTTTATGAACCCTCCCCATACTGATATTAAACCACCTTCTATCTGTATTACCGTCTCCCGCACTCGGATTGTTTAAAGCAGCTTTTGTGTCTCACGAAAGTCCCGAGACTCACGGAACGTAGCACACTTCCGGATGCCGTCAGCCAATAGAATGCGCGTACGGTATCACGTGACTGCCTACTTAAAAATCCGTGATGAGGTGGAGTCGCAATCGTTGAGCGAGGGCGCACTGTACTTGGAGAAATATATTCAGAAGTAATGTAAGGAATGAATCAAAAGGTTTATTTACTGTCGATAGTTTAATATGCTTAGTGACTTTATCATTATGATTTGAAAATCGTAAACAAACTTGTTGGTGTTTCTAGTTGTTCAGGTATTCAGAATCAGAATCCTTTAAGAATCCCTGAGGGGGAATTGCTTCATGGGTCATTTTCTACTTGTACTCTCAGAAATAGTTTCTTCCATTCTCAACAAATCAACACCTTTTCACTTAATATGAGCTCTTTCATTGGGCACCCAACTCACTTTCCTCTCTCCTCTGAACACAGCCAAGTGTTTAAAGACCGTCATTTCTCTTGTGAGGATTGTGACGGGAAGGTCAGCGGTGGCTTCGACGCAGAGTCCTCTCAAGTAAGAAGGAGACCTTGGCATGAAAAAAGATGGATAAAGTGATCGCTGCTGTGGTTTGAATGAACTTTTTTCAATATTAATGAAGTCCGCTTTGTTTGTAGATAGTTCTGTGTCAGAACAACATCCACGGGCAAGCCCACATGACCCAAGTGGTCACACATGAGCTCATTCATGCCTTTGACCACTGTCGTGCTCAAGTAGACTGGTTCACCAACATCAGACATCTGGCTTGTTCTGAGGTGAGTTCAGCTCGATTTGTCTTTGTCACTTTGCTTATCATGTGGTAATAATTGTTGCATCCCCTGTTAACACAAATGACACAGGATATACCAGACAGGATTGACGCAGGAATTGTTTTTAACACATTCTGACAGTGAAAGCTGGTGAACTCTGTTGTCTGTGTCTCTCAGCTCCAAACTCATTGAATCATACTGAAATATAAATCTTTAAAACACGTCGTGAGTTTATTCTCTTTTTTAGAACAAGCTTTAGATTGTACCAAATGTTACCTAAATGTCAGTAAATGCTATTTAATTGGCTGTCAGCACTTTGTAGCAATTGATCTCCTTTAGTGGACTTTCTTTAACGCTCTGGACATTTTTCAGTGTTTCCTTACTGTTCTTGACCAATTGCGAGATTCTTTGCTCACCTGTGGGTGAACTCTGATGTACGCAAACATTTTTGAATGGTTAGTTGCTGCCAATTCTTGGTTTTCGTCTGGTTCTTCTGCTGTTCTGTACCTGAATCAGTTGTCATGACGCTGAATTCCGTGATTAAAAGCCAGATTTTCTGTAACAAGCTTGGCAAGACTCTCCCATCCCTCCCTATTGAAAAATGTAATTGACATCTATAGCCATCACTGTCAGTCAGTGAGTTAATAATGATTTAATAATAATTAAACTGTTTTTCCTGTAGAAGATTGATATATTTTGAGTCTGACAAATGTTCTTATTTCAGATTCGAGCAGCTAACCTCAGTGGAGAGTGTTCCTTTGCAAAGGAAGTAAGCAGATTGAACTTTGGTTTAAAGCAGCATCATCAGGTATATACTCTGGGATAAGTCTATTTGCTGGCAGCTTTCATATTTGTGTGTCTGAATTGAGTTTTACTTTTTGACAGGAGTGCGTCAGAGGCCGTGCCCTTCGCTCCATCCTGGCTGTGAGGAACATTAATCGAGAGGAGGCAACGAAAATCATAGATGAAGTCTTTGACACGTGTTTTAATGACCATGCTCCTTTTGGACGAATCCCGCACAGCAACAAAGATGCAAAATTTGCCTATAGAGATCATATGAACAGAGATCGATATGATAGCAACTTGTAGTGCCGCCACTTTCACATTCAACTACCAAAGGTGCTTCAAATGGCGGCGATGCAGACTGGCAACTTCAGTGCTATGATCAGCAATGTAAAAACCTCACAGTATGATAAAAAAAACCCAACAAATCCCCTCTGACAATAACTGTGATTTAACGTTGGGACAGTAAAGTGGAGGAAGGAGCCACAGAAATTAAATTTTTGGACTATTTGGACATTAATTTTTCATTAAGGGACTAAGCAGTAGTAGTGCTGTAGAAGTGAAGCATCGCTGATGAGGCCTCAGTAATACATTTGTCTGTTTTTAGATGCTTTTTAAGGAAATACAGGATATCCTTTGACTTCCTGCTCACCATTTTGTCAGCACATTGACCTGCACTTATTCCATGTAAATAGAGTTGATTGTGCTTAAATTATACAGAATGAACTTGTGTTGTCATTAAAAGTTTGAATCCTCTGAAATTTCAAGTTTGTTGCGAGGACAAGAGGGGCTGTTGGGTTCGACCTTGGCAGGAAATAATTGATAGAATGGCTTGCCAACGGTGACAAAATCAGCATATTGCTGATTATAATGAATTCATGTGTCTAATCCTAAGAGGACTCTTTGAATTAATATGTGAGACAAGTAATGTTAGTAAAGTGACAAAAGTTCTTCAACAACACGGTCAACTTTGTGCATATCTGTGCCGTCGCAGTAAAATGTCACAGCTGACATCTTTATTGGACATTAGCATTTGGAGAATCTCATATCCTTCCCCAAAGATTAATGAGGGAAAAAGTTATAAGGGAATTAGTCTCATAATCCCCACACACACACACATACGCATACACTTCATCCTCCTCTGCTGCCTATCTCAAAGACAACAACCTCTGCATCACAATGACAGTCACTTTGTGTGTCTGCTGCTGCTGCAGCGTTAATGTGTCACTTATCAATAACTCAGTGAAACATGAGATGAGTGCGTGGATGAACGAAGAAGATTAAGCAGAGGCTTAAGAGAAAACATGTCGAAAACAACCTCCAGGCGTTGGTTTTAATGTGAGACAAACATTAAAACAAAAAAGGGGAATCATAGCCTGATTTAGACAATGTCAAGTCAACAAATGTGCTAAATGAAACAAAACAATAGAATTACAGAATTATTTCATACAGTAATACATGTAGAACAAGGCTGTTCATTTGTGAGTTCTTTTATTTTACTCTTTTGTGCACAGAAATGCTAAGGTCGCAGGTCAAAAGTCCTTGCCAGTGCTAACTAGTTAGCTTTTGAGTAGAGTATTAAACCATGTGTAGTATCGGATTGCTTTGTTTCACCATCTGAGAGAATTTTCAGGCTTTTAAGTGTAATACTTGTTCAATAACAAGCTACTAACTTCAGCTGCAGGTTGTTGGTGACCAAACACCATTCAATTGATTCTTTTATTAAAAATGTAACAGTTTTGATGATGGACTACAGGAGTTTTCAGTGTACGAATAAGCGTAATGATGCTGAAACCCACCATCAAACTGAGAGCATCTTGTTTCAAGGTCATTTGTTGAATTGTTCTTGAAACGTATGAGTAGGAGAAATGACATCAGAAAGATTTTAGGGCCTGTTCAAGAAAATTTGAATTTATTTCACGACATCGCCAGCAACCCAGATGTGTACTGTGATCACTTTGTTTTACAGCTGCAGAACCATTTCAGTGCGGCAGATGGCAGCTTTGCCCTCTAATCCTCAGCTCTAGATGTCCAATGGAAACATGAGAAGGAAGATCTCTTACTGTTTTATTGATGCATGTAATTGAATTGGTTGAGTTATCCAAAGCTGAGTTGTGGACTGTTCCAGGTGAATGTTGAGCCTATAGCAGAGGTACTGCTGCGAAGAGTGACTTCTTCCATTATTCCATCTATTCCAACAGGCAGTGCCCGCTGTGATCTAATTAGGATGCTGCAGAAAGTCTTCACTAATCTGCTTTAGGACAACACATTAACCCTGAGAGCACTAATGAACTCCTCTCATTAATTACAATAATGCCAGATTTAGCTGCAGCACAGAGAGATGTGAGGACATTTATTCGCCTTTGAGAGGTTTTAAAGTGTCTTTATTGGGATGGAGTTGGTAATGAGTGACTTTTAAAGAACCTAAAAGAAATTTTCTATTTTGGGATTTATTTCATTGGATGAATCATGTGCATTTCTCTATTAGGTATCTTTTCAAAATGTAAGTGAGGCTTAAGGGGAAACGGTTTGACGCATACGTTTCCCTCTTTCAGATGACTTTGAAATGAAAGAAGGAAGCAGAAGAGAAATGAGTGGTGATGCTGGTCGATGTGGCATCCTTTGGCCAAGATGGCCGTTTTCTGTCCTCTCTCCAGCACTCTGGGGAAGCACTTGAACAATGAAAATATATTGAGTCCAGTCCCCTGTTCTTTAGCCTGAGGAGGACAATCATGTTCACTTGATAGAGGACAAGAGTGCAGATCCAAAGATGGCCTGTGTGAATTTTTCAGTTTAAGTCATATAAATACAGAGAATGAGGAAAACAGTAAGAACAAGTTGAAAAAGAAGTGAATCTGTTTCTAAAAATGAGTTTGGGTAAAGATTGCCTACAGTAAACTACAAGAGCAAGTAGCATTTAGCCCAGCATATGGAAGGAGCTACTCCAGTAGCTCATATGATGGCTGTCCTCGGTCTGATCAACAGTTTCAACTCCATCAGTAACTATCAATATTTACCATTTTATTAAATAGGCTACCACTCCCATTTCTGTATAGTAACTATAAATAGCACATAGCACAAACATGCAAAGTTCTGGGAAACCATTAACCTAGTTCTGTCAAAAGACAAACTGCATCTATCTGATGTTCACTAGTAAAAAGAATAAGAAAACAGCATGTTGTTCTTGGATTGAATTTGGATCAAGCAACGAGGAGACATCAGTCTTTAGTAACGTGGACTATGTGAGTAAATTCAGTATTGTTAGTTATATTATCATTGGGGTTACAGTAGTTAGTATTGTTTCCAAAAAGCTAGAAGGTTCTTGCTTTAAATCCTGACAGGGGGGCCTGGATCCTTACACGTCTGTGTGGTTCCAATTTGGTCCCACTTCAGTGCACCATCCAAAAGCACAGGTGCAGGTAAACTGATGAATCCGAATAATCAAAAGAATGGGTTTAGTGTAGAATATTGAGGTACAACTATATTTACTAGATAGAAGTAGCTCCTATAGTTTAAAAGGACTATTAAATGAGCAACAGCGAGTATTCATTACTACTGCACCAAAACAGTGACACGATGGAAAGTAATGTAATTCATTAGGTGGTTTAACAGGCAACGCTGACAGTAGAGGAAAAAAGTGGAATTCATTATAATTCACAGCACAAATCCTCTTGAGGTGAATTGTCTAACATGATAATTAACTTCCCCAGCAGGAAAGCACTGTATGAGACTGCAGCATGTGGTGGGGGGTGTATATCAATTAATTATGAGTGCAAGTTGAGGATTAATTAAGGAGATGTTTAAAGTTGGCAGAAATCATTTTTGTATTGTTGTTGGCAAGTATTGTTGTTATGACCTGAATTAATGGTTGTTTGACCCAAATCCACCAAATAGTTTTTTTTTTCCTCATCTCTGAACAAAAATCTGTCTGTTAATACTTTCCTCAGAAATAGTTTTTTTTTTTAACCAAATAATAACATGTAACGTGTAAAGTAATGTGTACAAACTTATTTACATATTACAATTATGCCACAAAATCACGGGATGGCATCCAGAGTCACAATGTCTTTTCTTACACTTTCATCAATATAATTATATTATAATAGTGATATATATTTTTTGACAGCCACTTTACTTTGACAGCCTGTATAACAGGCTCTATAATATTAGCTGTGCCAGTTGACATAGTAGAGAATACAGAGCAAATCACTGTTCTATGTGGTTTTGTAGCAATTTAGTATTTAAGAAAAGGGAGGAATTATCAGCAAGAAGATGACTAAAAACATTACTATTAGTATTTACATATTACCGTGCTGCTAATAAAATACTCAGCTCACGTGATTTATGGGTTCCTGTGTTGACGGTCTGAAAAGATTGGGTAGCCGCCGTGTTTTCAGTCACTCAAAGTCAAATACGCAAAAGGAAGGAGAGTAAGTTAACAGACATTTCCCACGTTATCTTTGTAAAAACAAGAAGTTGAGGGATTTGTGGTTAACTGAATGAGGATCATTAGGAATGAAAAGACTGTAGATTATAACAGGAAATCCCCCTGAAATACACACACACACACACACACACACACACACACACACACACACACACACACACACACACACACACACACACACACACACACACACACACACACACACACACACGCACAGATAGTAAGAAACTTCAGAGAAAAGTTCTGAAAGGTACTTTAAATCTCTGAGGCGTGTGTAAACCCATGTAATGAAACAATGTCATTAGATCACAGTATAAGGAGACATACAGTACACACGTGGTGTGTGTATTATATAAACCCTTTTCCTCCTGTTTGTCTCTGTTATATCTAAAAACTAATGCACCTATGAGACAGATTCCAGTAACTGAGCTTGGCCAGACGGGTAACATTCCCTCCCGAAATGTAGATGACTTCTATAAGGGTAATTAACACTGCCTGGCATTTGAATTTTTAGTTTGCTAATAATATGCATGGTATTAATTAGGCTTGAGTGATTAACATAACATCCACTGGACAATGTCCTGAGGTAAGAGCAGGGCTGCTATTCTTTTTATTAAGTGTCCCTGAAGTCACAGACTCATTAAGGAATCCTTACAGTCAGCTCTGCTAACCTTGACAAGTATTGTGAGTCATGTTGAGAGTAAACTCTGTAAGCTGAACGTGTCATAAACTAAGGATATGGAAGAAAATAGAGCATTTTAACAAATAGAATACAACAGAGAGCGTAACAGGACACCGAGGAGAAACCGAAGAGGTGAAGGCAGGAAGATGAAACAATAAAATAGAACAGATAAGAATGAAGTGCAGGGAACATTATAAAGTTCTAGCACACAACAGAATACAAAAGTAACCTGAATAGAATGAAACCGGAGAGAAAAGAGCAAAGCCGTGCACAGAGTTCATGACTTTGGGTGAGAAACAAGTATCAACACATGTTTAGGAGTGAAGAAGATAAAGAAGCACACAAATGATCTCCCTGTTGACTGAAAGGTGAAGCCGACATGAACTGGCTTTTATTTCCAGACATTAGGGGCACTAACAAAACAGTATGAAATTCACAACATGTTAGCAGTAAAGATTTATTCTTCTGACAACAGCTGCCTGCTGGTGTTTGAAGTAACATTGACGATATTAAAGATATGGGGAACCATTAGAGGTCAGTTTTGGGCAGTAAATACAAACAATAACCTAAAAGATGCTAGAACATTCTTAACCATGCAAAGTTTGAGGATTCATTAGTTTGTGCGAGTCTAACTTTGAACCTTAGTCATTTTAGTTTTGTAAAATATCGACTGTGAATGTTTGAGGAGGGGAGCGTGAATCAGATCCAAAGCTATAACCTTTTGCTGTTAAAACTGTTTCAGAGGCTTATTAAGGTACAATAAAGACGTAGATGTTTCATCTGCAATCCATTTCAGCTCTGAACTTGTCATATAACCACATCTTAGAATTTGAATAATCCATACTTTAATCCTCCACAGTTTAAATCAATGATTCCAAGGGGTCAGGTGAGCGGCGTGGAGGCCTCACTGGAAACCTGCAGGCCGGTGAAGCCAGCGAAGACTGAAAACCCTCCTGACCTTCAATTCTCTGTCATTTAAAGTGCCAAGGACGTTGGCAGATCACCTCGGTCTCTTTGCTTGCCCTACTTGTGAGATGTGGTCCGCTTTCTCTGAGCCGAGCAGGTTGGCTGGTGGGACTCCCAATTCATTGAAGGGAGGAGCGGGAGATTGCCTGAAGGGTCAGCTCGCCTCACTGGTGAGCCAAATTAGTGTGACCTCTGGTGTCTTCTCCAGTGTCGCAAGTCCAGATAACTGTCCTCCAATCTTGCGGCTTTGTCACGGTTGAGCTCTGGCAGCAGCGGAGCAGCTGAACCTGAACACCCACAACCGGAGGGATTACTGGGTCTTCGGATGAGGACCTGAGTGAGGACGTTGGAGCGTCGGAATGTCTCTGAATTAGCAGCGAAGAATTAGGGCAGCAGAGTGTGCTAGAGAGCAGAGGAGCTGTCTCACAGATGTGGACCGTCCTGGAAATTCAAGGTAAAGGGTCTGATCCTTCAAAACTCCCAAAATCATTTGATTTGCTTTGGTCATAATCACCCTGCTTTAGTGTATTTCAAGTTCTTTCAGGTTGTCGTGTTAGAAACCGGAAGGTCACGTGATTCATGAGCGTGTGATTAATTGAACAGGTTAGAGCTTTTGATTCTTGGGCCCAGTGCCTATCTATGAAGGGCAGGAGCATTAACAAACTAATACCAGAGCGTTACCACTGATCATTAAAGCACAACCCGAAATCAAAATGAGAACACATCTCCAACCCTCGCAGCATTCTGTCTAATTATCATTTCTTTGAGTTAACCTTCACCGCCTATACCTCAGCATGGGTTCATTATTGCGAAGGGGTAAGGATGGGCCTGACCCTGTATCTTCATCGTACATCACAGTAATTAATCACAAGCTGGGTGAGGCGGGATCAGCCTGCTATCTGGCTTTTAACGTTGCGCCTGACGCTATTGATCAGCTACCTCCTCTAGCAGGCAATTAAAGAGTAAAAATACAGAGAATATAACCTGAACATACTATCATTATCACACATATACAAGGAGGCTGATTTTACTGCAATGCAAAAAAAGTGATACATATACACGCTGTCTGTGTGATAACAGAGGAACATTTGATTAAATTCTTGCCTTATACTGCCAATTCGGATGTTTCCTCATTACGACAACAAAAGTAATATTTAAATACCTGGAATTGTCAGTCAATTTATTGCTTTACATGCCCCCACACAGAAATCTGTACCTTAATTTAAGCACCTTACTCAACTGAAGCTCACAAATATCTGTTGAGGAACAGGAAGACATTTCTGATTCCTTCTGGGACAATGCAATGACATGCTTCAATCTGAAACCTACTTGTCAAATTCATCACTGACTCTACCGAGTTCAATCAATTTCATTTCTAAAAGTTAGCTGATGTTTTTTGCTGTGTGAAAAGAAGAAGAAATATATATAAGGGGGCAGCACATTGATTCAGTGGGCAGCGCTGTTGCCTCACAGCAAGAAGGTATTGGGTTCAATTCCTAATGAGGACTTTCTTTACAGTTTAAATGAATGAATGAATGAATGAATGAATGAATGAATGAATGAATGAATGAATGAATGAATGAATGAATGAATGTATGAATGAATGTACATTTATTGTTGGTGCTTCTTTCCCCTGAATCCAACCAGGATTTTCAGAATGAGATTCACCACTAGAGGTCACTGTGGTGCCTTTTCCTGATCTAGATGCTTCCTATCCTGCACTAGAAGACTTCTGGGTAAAATTTAATTTTATACTGACCTTAACCCTGTTTAATATCCTGTATGTTTTTGCAGGAATTTACAACTGTATCACAGTGTCAACGCACGTTAATCTCTGCGTTTACCCATTTATATGTTTGTTATGGAGTGAATGCAGTCCCAGTTTGGTGAAGGTGTGTCAGCACATTAGAAAGAATGATGTGTTTTCTTTTTAAATCCCTGCATAAGTTCACAAACTGGACATATTTAAGACCAAACCTGAGGTCAGAACAAGACACATTTCATTCAGCAAAAACTCATTCCTCATCTCACAGTTCATTAGTTAAGAAAATACTCTTTGGTTTTGCCCCACAGACCATAGTGACCTTCCTACAATTATATCTACCAGCAGTAACTCTTGCATGACTCAAGACATTGTAATAATCATGCGCCAATCTGTACCTCTGTATAGGAAGCACATCTCATTTTATCCTGCAGCCTCTCTCCATTCTGGAAGAATGGAAAAAAAATTACATCTCCAAAAACCACTTCTGATGGAAAACGCAGCTGTTTACAAGTTTGCTAACAGAGAGGGCATGGAAACGACTTGTGCAGCATGCTCTGACAGTACCTTAGGCCTCCTGGCAGGCTAACACAAGGGCTCAGAGCTGTGGTTTCACGTGGTTCAACATGCTGTATGAGTCACTGACCAGAAACATGTCTCTCCCATACGGGATGGTGAGACTCGGTGACTTACAGTGTGGTGGGCGAGGGCCAATGACAACAAGCCGGGGTCTGCAAAAGAACATATGGGAATTACGCCACTAAAAAATGTATGTCAGATCTGTAAGGACACTTAAAAAAGGTCCTTTAATGTTATTGGGGAGTTAAAAATAGCGTATTAGGGTGACTACTTGATTTCCCTAAATCTATGGTGATCATTTTACATTTCACGATCTGTTAACAAAAACCAAATAATAATCGAATCCAGGTTGTTAGAAAATCAATTTTACAACTCTTAACTATTCTGGCCACAGTCTGATTTGTTGGTCTTATGATGCTGACTGGTTAGAAAGAAATTATTGTTATTTTATTAATGTTATATTGTTATTCTAAACGAAAAAGCACAAAGGACTCTTTCATTTTCACGATGGATGAAATAACTGTAAGGTAATAAGAGAGTTTTTTGCTCATATTTGTTCCATGATGGATAATTGTTTTATTCCACTTACTGGTTTCAGCATTAAGAAAGAGTTAAAGAAACTGCAGTTTTTTGTAAAGTGACAAGACAATAAAACCACACTGTATTCCATCTCTCATGCACGAAACAGCAGACAACATTGTGGAGTACCTGATACTGTAGTTAAAGTGATGGAGACCAAAACCGAGCTTAAAGGAAACAGATTCACTGTAGCCCAACTTAATATGATTAGAAATGATGCTCCAAGTTTGTTGGATATGTTTGGCCAAATGTTTGAAAATATGTTGGAAATAATAGTAGTGTAGTTTTTATATAAGAAATTATCAAAATATGGCAAAAAACCCCCCAAAAAGTGTCATCTACCCATCGATTGACGCCCTCCACTGTTATTTCTGAGATGTGTTGAGCAAAAACACCATGTACTAGATTCAATGGCTGAAAACATTGAAATCCAATCTACTGGTGCTTTTTCAAATGCTTGCTCACGTAAAAAAAAAAAGTCATACTTTTTAATATCCTAATGTTCGTCTTCCAGGCTTTAAGCTGTTTTGTGTATGTCGAAGTGGTGCAGCCATTGTGAGGTGATTAAAATCAGGTGTTAGTGTATGACTGATGCGGTGTGTGCGCCACATATGTGCTGCTTTCACACTGGTAATTACAACACTTTCAAAAGACGTGGAATTCGCCTTTTGATGTATGTTCGCCTGCAAGGACTTAAAAGAACTCGACGAAGGACCATCTGGGACAGAGAAGAAAGTAGCTGGTGGGAAGAAAAGAGGACATAACGTATGAAAATGGAATACAGCGTGCAGAAAGTTCCTTGGAGAGCCTGAAAGATTCTAAATTAAGTCTCCTGATGAGGCTGCCGTATAGCTTTACAACTGCTACAAAACACTGTCCTTGCCACTGGATGTGTTTTTGAATGTCTCTATTTACTGCTCGTGAATAGATTTTCTCAACATTCTGTCTGATAACCATTAAAAGGAAACACTTTTATAACTTATCAGTCCTGTTGGTCGTGGGCTCTTTTGAAATTAGCATTTGTTGACAAAGTTGTCATTTTTGCCCATGTCTGAGTTGTAATTCATATTCTTTGACAGCTTAAAAAATGATTATGTGTCATGTGCGATTCATTGCTCTTGTTTCTCTTTAAATTCACAAAGAGAAAGTCCTCCATCTCTGCCATTTTTAATTTCATACATAGAACATTTAAGCATCTTTGACCTTTTAAAAAAAATAAATAAATATTGCACTATAGCCCAACCATCCATGTTGTTTACAGAGATAATTTGCCTTCAATAGAGAAGTTATTAAGTCACTTCACTGTAAAGCACAATTGGGCAGAGAGGCAAAATCAAGTGTTATATAAAAGTGGAATAATTAAGCTAATGAGCCAGTTATTTCCCCCAGGAGCTGGTGGAGACCAAAACGCAGATATAAGAAGACCAAATATTGGGCTTGCTGTTGATAGTTGGACAGACTTGAATCTCCAAAATTAATTTCGATGTTTGTAATAATTTGATGGAGGCAAATAGAAGCCAACATATTTAGCGTAACAATTTTTAAAAAAACATTTTGTGTATATAGCTTTTATCACACGTAACAGAAACAAACAAATCAATTCAACTTAAATATTTAATTATTCTGAAGTTGGTGTGATCGTATGTTTTTAGGCTCATGGATATTTAAAGTAAGACTTAATTAAGTTTACTTTTTAATGTAGATTTGCTCAACTGTATTTACAGTATGTTTTTAGTGCAGAAGCAAAGTACAGTAATACCCTGAATCTACCAGTATGTTGAAGTCTACAGTAGAAAATATATAAGTAATAAAAAATATGAATATTCAATGTTAGTTTTGATGCAGGACTTAAACTTAAAAATCTGGATATTTGTAATATTTTTTTTCTCTAACCCTAACCCTAACCGAACCCAACTCTAACCTTAACCCTATTTTTAAACCTGTTGAAAGCTACAAGTCCAGACATGCTTTTTGGTGGATGGTTAAAGGGTATTCTGGGAAATGTAGGAACAATCTAACCAAAGAGGAAATCCACATTAAAGAACAATAAAGAGGCTTTACTTTATTAGTATAACTTTTATTTTCTTTGAACCCATTCCATAGTTGGCTCTTTAGCAACACAATGATCTGTTTCTCATTGTTCTTTTTATTGTTATTTAATGAACTGCATTAGTTTAAAGACACATCGTTTGCTCTATTACTTGAGCAGAGAAAGGGATGGTCCCACCTAACAATAAAAACCCTCTTACATCAGTTAACTAATTTGTGAGTCCTTGTCATGAAGCCACTTAGGAATCCCAGACTGAGAGCAACATCTGGCTGGTTTTAAGAGTCATGGACAGTTTGCTGCAGGTGGTAGTGGGTGGGTGCTCATATGGGTTATATGGGCCGTGGAAGTTTAAAAGGGTCAATACATGTGTATACAACACAGCTATGACTCTGTGGAGAGCTGTGGAGAGGGGAAAATGGCAGTTTTTCAGGAAAGTCTTGGATCTGAGCTATGCTGATATATCAACTGACTTTTACAGCTGAAGAGGACGTTTCAGTGCGATGATGTGCCTAAAAAGCCTCAAGTGTAAGTAAATTTAGCTATTTGAACAGAAAAATGTGGCTTTGTTGACCTACGACAATGACAAAATGCCTGCAGTTGGGATTGAGAGGCTAAAAAATCCTATTTGAGGCCTGCATGGTGGAAATGATTATGTTCCCTGTCTATTGTGGAAAGAAATGCTCGGCAGCAATTTGTCCACCTGCATCCCTGAACAGCGGGCTTGGTAACAATTACTGGCCCAGGAAAGAAAACATTACAGAGTCATTACGGTAATGATAGTAATTCAGGCCATGAGAGTTGTAGCCTCTGCAGGCCTTTTCTGGTCCTGTTCCCTGCCTTTCTTTCCCTTTCCCACCAACACCTTGACTTTTAATTTACTTTTTACACAAATGTCTCCCTTTGCCCTACCTCAGCTCCTTTAAAACCATTATTCATTTCCCCTTCCCTATTTTAAACTGCAATCATACGTATTGGATGGCCCTTTTCATTAATGCTTTGCTGTGATTGGATTTTATAGCCTCTATAAATCACATTACTCTGGAGACAGACTTCAAGTCCAGACAGGAATATCAGAGAAATATGTTAGGTCTGTAAGGCTTTAAAGGCTTAAAACACCTCAAAACACAAGAAAATGTGAATGCCGTCCGTGGTGACCAAGGGAGGGGGCACCATAGATGAAGGGTGGAGTCCTGCCTGATCTAACGCCTGCCAGGCAGTACTTATTATAGCCTTATTTGTGTTTCAGAAACTGAACTGATGTTGCCAAGACGTTATTCAAGACTCTGACTGAGTCCCCACACAGAGGCTGCTGCCATCCAGTCTGGAAAACATTTGAAAATCTTTATTATGAAAAGAGTGCAGCAGAGATGCCTGTCCTCGTGCTGGGGGGCGGGGGCGATAGCTCCGTTTTCCATCTGGAGCTGAATCAGTGTGGGAGGACGTGTGCACATTTTCCGCACAACAAAACCAATGATAAAAGAGTAAATGAAGAAAGACAAACGGCTGCAGTCACTCTTCTGGGTGGGCCTTCATGCACATGACATATTTAGCCTGTGAGGGATTATTTTTGTATTTCCCAAGTGTTTCTGAGTTCGATTGATATATTGACTGTTAAAAATCAGTCATCTTCATCCGCTTTCATATGAGGTTTTTCTCTACATCTGCAGTTTGTGCAATATTTTTGTGTTTTTAAACCTTTTCTAATTAAATGATGTGAAGAAGTTGTAATGAATCACAACCGTTCAACAACTGCGTGTTAATAGAATGTCGCCTCCACAAACAAGAGTTCAAGGAGGTTATGGGCCAGATGCCCTTCTTTATATATGGCAGGATAAGTCAAAATGTTTTCAATTCTCCTTAAATTTTGTGCCGATAGATGCTGAGCAGAGGATCAGGTGAATATATCCAGAGGTGTGTTTTTGGAAGGATGGAAACATATAAAATGTATTTTTAAAAGCCCTTCTATCTCGACATCACGACCTGCTGAAATCTGATTAGCAGTATGATGATGATATTTCTCATATCTCAAACGTTATTGTCATGTCAAGCCAATCAGGAAGAACTGGGTGGATCAATGCATCATAGTCATTCCTTGATCCATTTTCAGTATTCTCTCATTCATTCATTTCCTTGAAGTAAACTTCTCGTCTCTACCTGCTTATCCTAATCCAAGGTTTACGTTGGAGCCAATCCCAGCTGACATCGGCGGGAGGCGGGGTACACCTGGATAGTAGAACATAGAAGGACCAAAACCCACTCACACTCTTACATATGGATAATTTACACAGACCAATTCTCCTGAGTTGCACAATGAGAGGAAACTCTGCTGTCCTAGTACTCTCTTATTTCTTTTTAAATAAAAGAAACAAAAAACATTTTGTATGGCAGCAATTACCAAGAAACTTTTGGTAAAAATGTGAAACTCCGTCACTCAGCTATTCTCCAGACTTCAGGCTACAAGCTTTGCCTGTGCAAACATCCTGCCAAAGCAGCCCATTCAAGATGAACCAACATCACAGCCAAGTGTAGATCATAGAGATACTAATCGCAAACTGAAAGTTAATTTCTGCAGCCTGGAGGACAATTTCTCAGTGGAAAAAAGTGAAAATCTTTACTTTTGCCACCGTGTTGTTGTGCAAACAGTTTATTCAACACAGCAGTGAGACGTGGCTGGGTGAGTTTTACACGAGGGTAAGTTTTTGGATCTTCACAAGACTGGCAGTAGATCCTCAGTGCACTCCTTTTTTTTGCAGACTTATTAAAGGATAAAACAAGCTGCATTTTTATTTTAATGTGTTTAATGTTTTTTCATTGGCCCTCATTAATGTGTAAAAAAATTAAAAATGGGGAAGGATGACACGACAATGCCTCTATTGGCTTGTACTGATTCACTTTGATTCCACAAACAAATTCACTAATCATAATGTTTGTCATGTTCTATTCTTCATTAATGGCATTTTCAGGCAACACAACACGGCTGGAAGTTGATTTAAAGTCGCGTTTGATCATTTTTATAACTGACTGATTGGAATCCATGAACAACAATAAAGAATAAGATTAACTTCCTGCAGGTTGAGCCACAATACGACATAATAACGACCATTAGTCTAAATAGTGTCCTTAGGTTTCACCCCATTGACAAGAATAAAACTAACAATCAGGTTCTTGCTATACAAGATAGAATATTTCATCTCCTTCAGGCCAGAAACTTCAGCATAGCTTACAAAAGCTCTTTTCAGTCGAACAATTCGCTATAGCTGCTGAGTTTCAAAGAGAGAATGAAAAAGATGGACTGTCCATCAACGCCTCAGCAGCCTTTCTGGGTAGATATGTGTGTTGATCAGGTTCAGACAACTCTGGTCTGGGAAAATGTGGGAAACCCCCCCCCCCCTCGTCACTGATCTTCTCCTATGCCGCCGACTGATGTTGTAATTTCTCACTGAAACCTTAACCAAACAATAAATATTCAACAGCTCACTTGTCCTAAATAGCAATGCTGTTTGCACAACACTGCTTGCCAGAACACGCTCGCAGGGCTCACTGTGTGGTGGTGTTGGGTTTTGATAGTCAAACACAGGTTTTTACCTACAGCAATGCAACATTGGGTTTTTCTCTTGGCTCATAAACAGGCGAGATGCCTTCGTCTTCAGCACACAACCTTTTCATGTCTGTCTGAGCACTTTGTTGGAGTTTAAAATCCCCAGAATCCTGGATCCACTTGAGGAAAAATCTCAAGCCATTGAGCCAAGATTAAATTCATCACATGTGAAAGGACTGGCCATATTGTAATCCTTAATGACTGCGTGGCACATTTGAAGAAAGTATGAGTTAATTGCTATGACATTCCAGCCAAAGTATAAACTGCGGCCACCGAAGCGTTCCTTCCCAGAGAAGTTATTGAAAATCAGAGCGAGATGCAGGACAATAATCAGTACAAGATGAAGCTTTTTGTTTGGAAGTGTTGCTCCTCTCAGTGGGATTAAATGCAGCACAGCAGGTTTCACAAACACCATTTGGCGGCTCTGGGTCTCAGTAAATAGTGGAGAGGTTAACTTATGAAAACACTCACACCCTGTTATCAGATTGAGTCTCAACAAAGAGCTCTCAGCATCAACAAAGGAGGAGATATTTCTTCTTTTTTAAAAGAAAGATGCTCGATTAGCGCTGGGGCATGTTAGTCTTTCTTTTCTCACCCCGCCCCCCTCTTCCTTCTCATTCCTTCCTTTGCTTTCAATTGTTTGAGCTGTCGACAGCAGGCTTGGCCTGAAATGAAAAACCCTTAGTGTTTGTTTGCTCCTTGTCAGCACAAGACTTTTCCCATCATTGTCAGGGACAGCATCGTTCACGCCGTTTTGAAACTGCATTCAGCGGGGCGGGCAGGGGGGGGGGGGGGTGACAGACAGGCAGGGAGCGCTATATGATGAAAAAAAGGGATTTAAACTCTTCAACCTTGTGAGAAAAGGTGTGTTTTCACTTTTTGCTTTGATGTAACACACATTTATATCAATAAAAATTTAGATTATACATAACCACATGTTATGTATTTGTATAACATATGTTCTGATGGTAATTCTGGGAAGTTTAGTAAATAAGTTTCTACTTTTTGTGCCATATTTCTTTCATTTGCACACCAGCAGTGTAAACATGGGTGTAAAAAGACAGGTTTCTGTGTATTTACGTTGGTCTTTTGGTCCTGAGACAAGGGTCAGACACGCAATGTGCTTGACCCAGGAGAGTCTGAAGTGCTGATTCTCAAAGAGGTCAAAGGTCATCTGGAGACAGAGTCTAAGAGCGTTAGATCGACCGGTTTTAAATTTGACACATCTGCCCGCTTTGAAACAGATATCTTTAAATAAAAAGCATTCTGTATTCGCCGCAGTTTATTCCCTTATCACCCTTTTCATTCATATATGTTTGCAGGTTCCAGTGTTAACGTTGATAACGACAGATAAACAATTTCTTTTTAAATGTTATTCTGTTTCCTGTTAGTGTCTCTTTTAAATCCAGCTCTCATCAGCTGCTGCCAGATGTGTGTACCATAATCTCTATTCCTACTGGCTGTAAGGAATTTTAGGTATGCGTTAGTAACCAACCTAGGAGGAAGAAAACACTCGGAGCAAAAAGTGTAACGAGAATTTAGGAGAAAAGTTGCACTTTTCTTCTCTCAGATTTGATAATAAAACAACTTTGTGAGATAAAGACCTGATGAAACGAAAGTTTAGCAGATTTGTCAAGTTTCATTTACGGATCTTGATTTATTGATAATAAAACAATAAATCACACATAGCAGTATAGCCCACGCCTACGTGAAGGAAGTCCTACACATCTGTTTAGTTTGTGTGATTCAGCTCCACCCTCTTTAAAGCGTCATGGAAATCTGTGCGACTGACTTTTTTCTAAGGAGGAAAAATGTTCAAATAAATGTTTGATCTCTTTTTCAAAAGTCCTCCTCCTGACTATTCTCTGTGGTCCTCTTTTTCACGTAAAACCTTTTTCTTTTTTCACTTGTGTTTTCAGAACTCCCCTCTCTGTTCGTGTCTGCGTTCATGTCCACTCCGACAGGGCTTTCCAGATGCTGTCAGCAGCCTCAAACAAATTGAAGAGATAATTGTAGGCTGCCAGCAACAGCAGCAACCAGCCAACATGTCACTGTGCTCTCTGGATACAACCGGAGGGACACAACCGGGCCGGAGCATCAGCAAGTGTTGACAGAATGAGAAGAAACCACCTGGACTTAAACTAAATTTGAAAAGTTGTCTTTTTTCTCTCTCTCTCTCATCTGGTTTGTCAAGAAATCCCTGAGGGGTCAAGGCTCCACCAGGCTGGACTCATCCAAGTCGAGTGTTTGACTTTTGCTAAGAGCTGACAACAATTACCGCCTTATTGGCAATTTGTTTGAGATTATTTATGAGGTGTTCGACGTTGAAACCACAAGTTTTACTAAATTTAGTCTGAATGTGATTATTGTGCTGTAATAAATGGATATTGGGTACTTCATCAAATTTATAATGACATTTTTTAAGGCAGGTCTCAGCCTCACATGAAGATGTATCTGGATGGTTTGGTGTTGCTTTCAGTTCTACACAGAATGCATTCTTGAGAATAAGTAAACTGATAATAAGTCAAGCTGTAAAAGTAAAACAAAGATTGGTTTAAGTGTCCCAGGTGCAAGGAAACAGCTCGCCTCTGGCAGTCTGTCGGCAGCGTAAGAGCTCATTAATCTGTACTCATCACTACATGCCAAACACAACTTCAGAAAGCTCCGAAATGTACAAACGTCACTGTGAAGTCAATATATTCAAAAGGTTACGTTCACACTTTTTTTTGAACGTGACATTAATTCAGACTTCTTTTCCTAAATGTGAACGATTTCAGTCTTTTTACCTCAAAAAACACAAGATTTAAAGATTATAATAGGGATACATGAAATTATTAGTAAAATACTCTGATTATGCAGCAGGTTTATTATACCTGTGAAAACATTTTACATAAAGTTGTACAGTATAGAAATAAGTAGACTATAATAAAAAAAAAATCAAACAAACAAGTGAATTAAAATGACACCCTTTGCAGTGAACTTTAACTTATTATACTCATCTGAATTATTAACACATGCACCACATTATCATCATGAATAAAAGAGATGCAGTCATTCTTTCCTTACTTTGCTTGTTGTGGTAATACAACTGTGTTGATGGTGCGTTGGCTCTTTAGGCTGAGGACAAGTTGAAAAAAGGGATTTGATGGAAATGTTTTACCATTTATCTTTTAAATTCACGTCCCCATGTCTCCACCTCTTTGCTGCGGTCCCCTGAATTTGACTTTGTCCATCACTGGAAGGGAAGACATGGACGTGAGCGTGCTCAGTGGGAGAAAAGGAACCCGATCTGACACACATAACCACATTCATCAGAAATCAGATATACATCTGGTTTAGGTCCACATTTACAGTAAAAACCCACATGAACATTACAAGCCCAGTAGATATACGGCTAACTAACTCCAGTGTGAACATGTCTGTCCTGCTGTTTCAGAGCAAAACCCAGACATCCAGATTGATTTGGAGTTCAGTGTCTTCCCCAGAGACATTTGATGGTGAGGACAGGCTGAGACCGACTCTGTGGTGATAATGATGTACTCATTAGTTAGCTCTAGACGAAGTGGTTGGGCATCCAGGAATCTTTATTTTGTATTAGTTGATTAAACCCAACTGCAAAATTCTTTTCTGCAAACTCTAGAAATGCATCTTCTTGAACGACTCCATCAGATTCTGTCATCTCAAGAGGCTGAAACAATCAGCTGTCCACCTCCAACTGGCCTCGTCTCTCGTGTGTTCAACCTGGTGGAGGTGAAGATACTCTGGACGTACCGACAGACTTCCTTCGATGCCTCAGACACTGATTCACAGCCCACTCTCCCTCTCAGTTGTTACGGTTGCGTTTTTTACAGGCTTGGGGGGTGTTTCTGCCATTCACACACGCAGACATCCTGACTGATTTAGCCCTTTAGATTTGTGTGGAATTAGTCACAGTGTAGCGCCGGCTGGGTCAGCGGGGAGTTTGAGACATTGTTGGGAAAGAGAAAGCCTGGAGTAGGCAGACTTTTTCTTCTTTCTGGTTTTACGACCCCTCAGGTTTCCACCTGCGCTGACACGGCTGAGACTTTACAATAGTCCTGAAAGAGTTACAAGCAGCCGAATAGAAATTCCAGGCTTTTTTCTTTCTCTTTTACCTCCTTTCTTTTTTTTTTTCCTTCTCTCTTTTACTGGAAGGGTGGGGTGGGGATGGGGGCTCAGTTATTGTGGAACATTTGTCAAGCAGCCAGTTGCACAGGCTGAGCCAACTGGTGATTTATGGCAACATCTGCACGATGCAAAGCCCTTGTATATGCTTTTAATCATACAAAGAGCGCTGGCTGGATTGGGGATTGAAAAGAGATGGTCTGATGGGGGTCTGATGGGGGTCTGATGGCGTTTACAGCGTCCGTGCTGGGATTTCGCACCGATGGCAAGTCGTGTGAACACATTATATGACCGTGGGATTCCTGCAGCTCGGTGCTTATAAGCAGAAGTTGGCCTCAGCTTGTTGTTTGTTTGCACTGAATGAATAAAATGATATGATATGGTCCCGAAAAAAAAAAAATATTGGTGAGCCTGAAGATAATCTGTAAATAATGGAAAACACAAATCTTTGGCTGGGAGAGCAAAGCAGCGAAGACTAGGGTGGATTTGTCTATCAACAGTTTAGATGTTGTACCCGAAGTGTGTGAGACCTCACATGCTGAAACGTGGGCTGAAATCTGCATGTTAATACTGACAAAGCTTATCTAATGGTAAAATAAGCTGAGTAGCCATAGAAGTCAGACAGCAATCCTCCAGTAGATTTCCTGAGCTTCATAACAGAGGAATTGTAATTTCTGCAAGCTGCCTACAGCTATTTAATATAATAACCATCTGTCTGCATGTCACCACATCTGGCAATAATGAAAGCAAATTGGCTACAAAGTTCTGAGTGTCTGGCAATGAGATAAGGCCACAGCATGCTAAATTCATTTCCTCAGCTCAGTTTCTGGGGTGTGGAGAGCACAGATAGCCCGAGGAGCAGACCCTGGATCAGCATTGTCAGTGTGTAATGTGAACACTACAGCGTCAGAGATTGGAGATACGATGGTGATTTGAGAGCAGGGGTGGGGGTGGGGGGGGGGTAGCGGACTCCATCGGTTGGCTGTCAATCACTGATGGTCTGGAGGAATAGTCATGTCCCTGGCTAGTTTTTTCTGGATTCGGAATCAAAGTGGGGAAATTATTCCGCAATCTGGCCAGTGTCTGTGTGCCCCTGCCCCCACCCGCCCCCACCCCCGAGGATGGAAATGTGGAGGCTGTCCCTGGATCCGCAGCATCTTTTAAAAATGGAAACCGACGCCTCACCGACTGGTTAGGCCACAAAATTGTTTTTTGGCTGCAACAATTTCTTTTACGGAGTAAATAAATCCACCCGCTTAATTGTGACATGCATAGTTTAGTGAAGTGCAAAACGGTCTCACTTTTTTGTGCAAAAGGTTTGAATCCATCAAAACCAGCTGCTCAGCACTGAAAAGGGGAGGGAATCGTCGTCCCACATTTGCTATTAAGTGACCTTGAGCAAGGCAGTTCAAAGAAATTCCCCCTCAGATCCTCTTACACGGTAAACAATCACCAGCCTGACTCTTCATCTCAGTCCAGGAGTCAGTCTGGAGTAAAACAAAATACTGAATCTGTTTTCCTGCAATCCTTCCTTCTTCTTAAAACAGATTTTTTTTTTCTCATGACAACTCCTATAATAATTGTTAACTCGTTACACCAAACTTCAGTGTATGTAATGGTGGATTTTTAGTTTGTTTTTCTGTCTGTCTAATGAAATCATATTCTAGCCTTTTGTAACACATATCAAGGACAAAAAGTAGAATTAATGGATCAAATTTATTAAAAAAAAACTAAAAATTAAAAACAATACAAATCTTACAAACCCCAAATAAGATCCATAACGCTAAATATCAGAGAATAAATAAAAAAAAACACGGAAAGATCAAGAAACGAAACAAAACTCTTTCATCCATTCATTGTCAAATACCCGCTTCATCCTCTGTCACTGGTTGTGGGGTGCTAGAGCCTATCCCTGGGGGCAGGAGGAAGGGTACACTCCAGGTGCGATGCCAGCGCACTGCAGAGCACAAAACAAAACAATGAGCTCAATATTACACTACTTTGATCAAAATAAATTATAAATGTATGTGTCTTGAAAAAAAGCTCTTCTTCAACCAACAGCTGACTGAAATATTAGTAGCTTCTAAAAAGCTGTTTTCTTTAAGGATCCATCATCAGCTAATCCCACATCCCCCAAACAAAGATCTTAATGCACCAGATAATGTAATATGTCAGTCCTGTAAACATCATCACAATACAGGAAGAGTGATCAGATCACTCCTACGTCTCACTTCAGGTTCAGGTTATTGTGGGTCAGATTTTAACCTGATTTAACTTTGCGCTGAGATCAGGCTGTTGATGATCAGCCAGCAGTGGACCGGTTCTCCTACATTGCCTCACCAGCAGCAGCAGCAGCAGCAGCAGCTGTTTCCCAGGTGTCTGGATGTGTGTGGCTCCACCATCTTGTCTTAATCGCAGCCTCCTCAAAGAACTGGCAAGACTTCCAACAAACCCCTTCATTCCTTTACGGTGGGGTAAAGCACAGAAACCAGAGTGGCACAGCCAACAGCCAGGTGTACTTTAACATTAGTCAGCCTGAAGGATGGGACTGAAATCTCAAGTCAACAAATCTCATCATTAACATTTCCATACACAAACAGAGTGTGAGTGATCATCCAAACAAAGAGGTTTAGGGCGTGAATGATCGCACCGAGAAGTGAAGAAGAGCTTTTGACTGGTTTTCACTCCACTTCTGCTACATTAAACAGTGAAACAACTGCTGTTGAATAGGGGATCCGGCTAAATTCCCCCCTCCGAGCTGCCGGCACCGCCACCGTGATTCTGCCGTTTCGTAAACAGAACTCCACCGTGGCAGGCAGATGCTTTCCAAGTGCAAGTTTCAACAGCTATCCTGGTGCACAAGCACACCTTTTTCCCTCGTGTTGAAGAGGAGAGGCTTGAAACAACAAACCGCCAGAAGAGGAGGTCTAAAGGGGGGAGTTAGGGGGAGATGAGTCATCAAGCAAATAGAGTGAGTCGAGTTTAGGCTGAAATGTATTGTGTCATAGTGCAGGTTTAATATACCTATTATTATATTACCTAATTAGATATCATTTAATTATGTGGATAATTTTGAAAGAGCAAATTATTAATGAAAGCAATATGTGGATCGGATGAGCCTTAAATCCACGCTGCTGTTCCAGATCCATCCTGATGAAAAAACAAAAGGGGGTGGGGGGGGGACTTGAGAACAAGACCCCACATGTAGATCAGTTAAAAAATTAATATTGTGGTGAATCAAGATTATATACATATGAGATGAGGAACAGCAGTTGTTCTGAATTAAAACGTAGTAACAACAGTTAAAGTTGTGATTCTTAATGTAATACTTGCATGTCTGCTTAGACTCTAACTACAGTATTTTCTGCACTATAAGGCGCACTGGATATATAAGGTGCACCTTCAACGAATGGCCTATTTTAAAACCTTTTTGTATATAAGGCGCATTGGATTATAAGGCACATTGTCAGACAAATTAAAGACTTTCAGGTGCGCCTCATAGAGCGGAAAATACTGTACTTAACAGTTCTTTCTGCCTGTTACCAAACTAGTTATGTTAATGAGTGAGGATGTTTAGACCTCCTGACATTACTAGTATTCCTCCTATGTGTAGTCTCTCAGCCTGTACTAGTCCCACTAGTAGTATTTCAGGTTGTATTAATAGCTGGGACAGTCCTACTTGTAGTTAAGTATATTGCAGGTTTGTAACCCCTCCACACACACACACACACACACACACGCGCGCTTGCACACACACACGGCTGTGAGTCTGGGTTTTAATATAAATGACATAAACTAACATGTCAAATAACTTCAAATCACCCAACGACTCTGCTGGACGTTGATTTACTTTTTTTTTTAATTATAGCCGGTCTGGCGTGGAACCAGATTGTGATAGTAAACAGTTAACTGTCCTCTCCATCTTCGTGTGTCTCTCGGTGGGGGGGCTGACTGATGAGAGACCTGGAACGTCCTTGGCGGTCTGTGGTTCTGCTCTGAAATGTCGGTGTACAATAAAACACCTGCACCTTATTTTCTTTATCTCAAATACATGTCCTGTACAGAAACCGCCGTAATAACACTGAGGATTTGCAGCGCCGGTGTGAACGTAGCAGCAGACGTTTTTTTTTTCTTCAAATTTTATTGTTTACAGCTGTGCAAAACACTGCTTCATTCAAAGCTGGATTAACTGACTAGGCAGGGCTGCAAAATACTCGTACACAAAAGGTAAGCAAAAATAATGGAATCTGTTTATGTACAATTTACAAAATAGAATAAACTTTATATAAAATTGTATATAATCATCTATATCATTTAAATGAAGCGGCGTCCTCAAAGAACAGTTGATAATGTGCTCCTTTTCACTTTTCTCTTAGGAGCGTCATAGTCCGTACATTCACTCATTGCACATTTGAGGAGTCCTTTATCGCAAAAAAGTGTCGATTCAGTGAGGTAGAAATATTCAGTTTTGGTCCTCTTCATGAAAAAACAAAAGTCGCACAACTAAGTGCTCGTTCTGCGTTGTAGGATGGGACCAGTCCTCCTGTCCGATGGCTGCTCGGAAACGCCGTTGCTCTGCTCCGACTGCGAGTCCTTGTTTTGACTGCTGTCTTCTTGGTCTGACTCGGTGTCTCCAGCGGCGTAAGGATTCTCACACAGCGTGATTTCATTACGTGTCACTGACGGCGGTCCCAGCCCTGTGTTTAAGTTGTTATGAGGCCTCCAGGGAGCTTTCCCAAATGTTCCTGAGAAAGAGACGCACAAAAAGTTAGAGAACTCAATCTCTGACTGTTCAGGACGAATAGATAGCTAGATGGATGACCTACCCATGAAGGTGTTGTGAGGGGAAACACACTCATGAGGCCTCCCGTAGTCATTGGCTTCTACTTCCTCCATGGATGGTCTACGGTCAACCTGCTGGTGGGACAAGCCGTGATGAAGACTGGCGTTGGGCAGCTGCATCAGGACTGTAGAGGAGCAGACGTCAAAATTTTCTGACAGGAAGTAGTCCCTCATTTTAGGTCGGGTCAGACTGCCACTGTAGGACTCAATGCAGACGGGCCTTTGGTCCACAGAACAGCCTGAAGTCAAAACAATGGAAATTATTCATTCCATGTAAGAAAGAAAGTGTGACTGGAACTATATTGATCAAACAATTACAGTGACAGACCTGTGAAGACTTCTGATGGATCTGTGGCGTACAGGTTGTCTCTGCGAAGCAGCGAACCGATTGGGCCTTGATAATGGCAGAGCAAAGGATCGATGGCCGCCTCGATATCCGCTTCACTTCCTGTGTCAAGTTGACAGAGACCTATGAAGGAAGAGTATCTGGTAAGAAAATAAACAAAGCCGTGGAAGTATTTAATCTGAAGAGCCAACAGAAGACGTTTTACCGTTCATGTCTTTAGCTTGCAGGTAGAAGCCGCTAATGGAGGAAGCCATGTACTGATGGCTGCTGCCGCTTTCTGATGGGATGTAGCCGTCCTGCCGATCAGCGAGTGTACCCTGGGATGACAAGTAGCTGGGAATGTCTGCGGGAATGTTGGTCTCATCTGGAGAAGTAGGATATATAATAAACATCGGTTTTTATAGTTTGATCACTGATAATGTGGATAGAAGAAGAGTTTCTACAACTCTTGAACTGTTCACCTCAATAAACTATAAAACGGCACGGTGAACCAACCTGTGTTAGTGACACTGCAGTCCTCATTGCGTCGCCGGGTGTGGTAAATGATGACCACCCAAACCAGCGATGTGCCCACCACGCAGCACACCACAGCAATAATGACAATTCCCACTGTGGTCCACCCATCATCCTCTGCTCCTGCCCCACCCACGATGCCGACTCCAACGTTGCCCTGCACTCCGGAGTCACAGTTAGGATTCGGTATGACCACCAGCCTGACGTTTCCTCTCTCTGTGCCCAGCGCGTTGGACATCTCGCACGTGTACTTCCCCGCGTCGGCCTCTGCGGCATCAACAATGATGAGGAGCTGGTTGGCGGCTGCGAAGAAGTGACGCTCCGTCACTATCAGTGGGCTCTCATCTTTGGTCCAGTTGAGTCGTGGGGGAGGGCTGCCGCCAGCTATACACTGCAGGACGGCGGTTTCGCCCTTGGCGACGGTGCGGTCCATGAGTGGTCGCAGGAAGGAGGGCGTTTCTGGGAAAAGAGGCACAATAGAAAGAAACGTTAGCGTGATAGTGAAGTAATGAGTTTGTTTGTTCTTCATACAAGCCTTTGAGTCTAAACTGGGGGGGGGGGGCATTCTCACCCAGAACAGTTAGCGTAGCGTTTGCTGAAATCGCCCCAGCTGTGTTCTGAGCCGTGCAGCTGTAAACGCCGATGTCCTCGGTTTTGACGTCCACGATGAAAAACACATCGTCCTCCGGCATGACGTGCATGCGGCGTTCACGGGCCGCGGGGAAATCCGTGCCTCCGTCTTTCTGCCAGGCGATCTGTGGGGAAGGGTGACCAACGGCGGCACATTCTAGCCTGGCTGTTGCTCCGGCGCGGATGCTCAGGTCCATCGGCATCTTGGTGAAGGATGGGAGCACTGGAAACAGGGGGGAAAAAAAGATTTTGCATAATCCACAAATAATCCACAGTTAGAGATTATTTTTTCATCTTGAACTTACTGTTAACAGTGAGTCTAGCCTTGGTGGAATACGATGATCCAAAGTGGTTTGAGATAACGCACTGGTACTTTCCTTCACTGGAAAACTCCACATTACGTAGCTGCAGCGTGGTCGTGTACTCCGTCACCTCCGTTTCACCTCCCACGCCTCCCTGCACACGCAGGTGGGCCTGGTTATGGATCTCTGCATCGTTCTGGACCTCATTGTCTTTCTTCCAGGCGAAGGTCATGGGAGAGTCGCTGGAGCTCGCCGCCGAGCAGATGAACGTCACGTTGCTGCCCTTGAGGGCCGACTGAGTCTCCGGCTGCACGGTGATTTGAGGCTTTGGGAAGTCATCTGGAAAGAAAACAAAAAAGGGAGAATTTTAAAACTGGGATGTAACAGAATCCACGCGTTCGGGTCTGGAATGAACAGCAAGGCTGTGAGGTAAGGCTCCGAAAGGGGGGGGGGGGGGGGTGAAGCAAAAGATTTCCTCAGTAGCTTTACAATGATGTTAACCAGAAAAGCGGTGAATTTAGTACGTTTCCATAACGGTCCCTTCGTGAGACTCATTAGCTTGTCAGGAGTCAGGGACGGAAACAGTGAACAATCTGGGTCAGTTATTAAATGGAAAAACCTGTCAAGGATAAATGGCTGGGTTTTTTTTTTAAGGCATCCCAGCGTGTGAATGTAAAGGTGCTAGACCAAGTGAATGCATCACTCACCACACACAAACTCCTCCTGGCTGACGGCGAACACACTCCTGCTCTTCAGCATCTGCGGGTGGGCGCAGCTGGCGTTGATGTAGGGCAAGAAGGTTTGTTCTGCCACCCAGACGGGAAGCCACTTCAGCTGGCAGTCGCAGAGCAGGCTGGAGGTGTTGAGACGTCTGCAGCGGGAAAGCAGAGAAAAAAAATGTTTTCGTCCAAAAAGGAGATAAGGCGGCTTTAAAACGTTGCGGTGATTTCAGTCTGATGCGTATTTGTGAAACAACACGTGAGGTAAAATCGTGACGGATAAGTAAAGTTTCCTCGGAAGGAAGGAGACAAGGGAAAAATGAATTTGTTATTAACATTAAGGTAAGCACTGTTTGGTGCTGACAACTAAAGCTGTCCTTAAAATGGCCAAACTTACAATTCCAGCAGGTTTTTCATCTGAGAGAAGGCGTTCGCTTGGACAGACATAATGGCGTTATTACTCAAATCTCTGTGGAAAAAGGAGAAAAGATATCAGGACTGTTAAGATCTTCACAGGAAGATCATTTCTACCAACATGAAGCCGAATATCACCACACAAACTAGGGAAGAAAAAAAGGTCTGGGCCCCCGGAACGATAAAAGCATGAGCAGCAGTTTGCTTTGTTAATCAGGAGAGGCCCAACGATGGCTAGGAATAAACTCTAGAATGAATTGCAGCTGCTTTGGTGATTAATCTAGTCTGGCACTCAAAAAAAGATACAAATGAAGATTTTTTTTTTTTGGTCTTGATCCTGCTTCAAAGCAAAGGAATGGGAGAAGACAGTTTGGGGGTGCAGCTCCGACAAATAGGCTCTCTGTCTGAAGAGTGATTCGCTCTGCTTAGTTTACACACTGTTGGAAACAATCAGGGAAACACGAAGCCAACTCACAGGTGCTGCAGTGCGTCCAGGCCAGAGAAAGACTTTTTGGTCACCGAGCGGATCTGGTTCCCCTGCAGAAATCTGGGAAAAATGATAAACAGTCTGATCAATTTCAGATCTCACTTTAACTCTCTGGCTTTGCTCGGTATGTGTTTAAGTTACAAGGTCCAGAGAGAGAGAGACGTTGTGCTCCTCTGATTGTGAACTCACAGTTTCTTCAGCTTGTCCAAGGCAGAGAAGGGCCCATTCATGTCTTCAATGGTCCAGGAGATTTCATTCTTTTGAAGGTCCCTTTCCAAACAAAGACAAACCGCGTTGTAAAAATTTAAAAAAAAAAAATCCACACCCCAAAAAACAACAACTGAAGTCGCTTTCTTAATAAACTTTTATGTGGTTTTTACATTTAATGTGATGAGGACAATGTTTGAGACTTTGAACTTTTACTCAAAGTGACTTCAGTGTCACACAGGAAGTTCCTTCTTGGCATTAGCGGCACTTTTAAAAGGTTGGCACGGCTTTTCTGTGTTGTATAGAAAGACGTTTTACAAGGAAGCGCTGCGATACAGCATGTGCAGCATTTTAAGCCTCATATGTGGGGATAAATATACTCTGCCTGCAGTTCAAATATGCATGTGATTTACTTTCAAAGGAAAGTTGCCTCTGATCCTCCATTAAATACATCAAAAGTCTGTGATATAAAAAAAAAAAAAAGTGGTTCATCTGTGAATAACACACATTTTTTTTGTAAACCAACTTGTTTTGGTCAACAGTTGAAGAATTTCAGCAGTGACAGTTGTTGCTCCAAAAAAGAGTCTTACCCTTTAAATGGAAACCAGTCTACACCAGTTGTTCATCACAATGTTATGGCAGGTGTTTGACACACACACACACACGCACGCACGCACGCACGCACACACACACACACAGATTCACAGACCTGTGTGTAGTTGTATGAATTAATGTTTGATAAAAACTAATTTGCACTGATTTGTAATTTCACGACACTTTGATTTTTGAGGGAATGTCACCAGAAATCTAAAGTAAATCCTGATGTTCGCTGAAATATTTGTTATTGTCAAATTCTATGACGGATGAACAAAGACAGAAAACAACTACATACACAGGGTTTAGGGTTTAAACGGGGCTCAAACTCAATCATTTCCCACCATCCTGCTCTCCCTCTGCTGCTGTGATGCTTCCAAACAGATTTCCTCATCGGCGTGTCTGGTTATGGCTGACTGGGGTTGGGTAACATTGTGTATACGGTCAGGACAGGAAGTCTGAAGCCCTGAAGCAATCCATGTCCACCTCGACGCACACCTGCCCTGTGGTGACCTCAGCACCACAGCTCACATTTGGTTCCAGTTAAAAAAATCCCAACCAGGGGAATGTTACCGAGTTTCTCTGTGGGAAACGGGGGGAGTGGGTGGATGCTAGGGGTGGTTCGGATGGAGGAATAGGCCGGGGGGTGGGGGTGGTGGGGCAGGTTGTTGAGGTTCGCTGTGCCTCTTGGGGTTTTTTTTTTTTAATGTATGTGGAGAGACCTCAACACAGCAATCTATTTCACATCCCCAAAACAAATCAGACAGGATATTTCCACTTGGGTGGAGGATTAATGGTGGAGGCGAATGTTCAGAGGGTGGGAGCGTATGGGGGACTCACTGTTTTTAGGGACATCTATATACATTTAACACTGTTAGCAGAACCACATGAAGTATTATCGACATGGGAAAGATTTAATAGTTGAAAATTCTTGCTTTCTTTATGAGTGATGACATCACAGCCACTCCGGAGTCAGAATGTTAGAAAAGGGAAGCAGATTCGGGAAGGAATTATCTTAGCATATCTTATTTTAGCACACAACAGCACACTTAAAGTTCACTGATAAATATGTTACACCCCATTATTTTATTTAACCTGTGTCCTCAACAGTTATTTGATTGAGCTCAATGTCGCTTAAAATATTCTACATCCATCTACTTTTTAAGTTAAGTTTATAAGGTGCACTGGACCATAAAGCGCACCTTCAATGAATGGCCTATTCGAAAGCCTTTTTCATATATAAGGCGCACTGTCAGCTTTTGAGAAAATGAAAGGCTTTTAGGTGCGCCTCATAGTGCGGAAAATACAAAGCTGTTTTTCTTATGGCTCGCTAAATTACCGCCCAAAAATTCACAAATTACACAGTGTGAATTTTTCACTGCAGAACTCATTTGTTAGATGAATATTCTTGGATTACCTAACTTTAACACCTGTACTGGGAGTGAGTTTGTTTTCTTCTCATAGTGGTTTAATGCACTGATGTCATTTTTTTCCCTAAAATATAAAAAGTGATGTTATTTATTTTATTTTTTTTAAAATTTTACTCACAGTGCTTGCAGGTTGGAGAGGCCTCGGAACGCTCCGTCAGCTATAAAGCTCACACGGTTGTTTCCGATGTGGAGCTCGTCCAGCAGGCTCAGACCGACGAAACTGGATTCCTCCAGCCGGGACAGATGGTTGGAGGAGAGGTTGCTGAAAGACAGTAAATAAAAACAACAACATGAGAACAATAATTAAGAAACCGGTAGGGAATAAAAAAAATATTGTACATTCTGATGTATAGTTGCCTGTATTTCATTCCATGCATCACTTCATTTGTCCTCAACCTCTACGTGCTCTTGCCAACAAAATCAAACAGTCACACTCAAAACGGAAGATTTCCTTCATTTAATTTGCAGTTCCTGATCTTATTATTTGATAATGTTTCTAAAAGCGATCCAAACAGGGAATAGTGACAATAATGAGTTGTTTTTCTTCCCGTTTTAAGTAAACTCAGATGAGAGCAGATCAGATAGCTGGACACGTTCCCAGCCGGCAGGCAGCTTGTTTACTCTCATGTTCATGTGATAAGAGGCAGAGACGCAGGGGAAAAGAACAACAACTTATCTGTAAAAAACACTCCAGACATGACAAACACTGAACTGACCGCTGCTGTAAACAACAGCCACAACAAAGAAAAATCATTTTTGCTTCCAGGAATGTGTGTTGATGGGTGGGAAACCCTCTCGTTTGTGGGCAATGTAGTATTTCACAAAGACACAAAGCATAACTGGTAATGTATTACAAAAAAGGACAAAACAAAATCGTGGGGCTTCCAAAAAGGGGTGAAGCTTTGAATTTGAGTGACGGCACACAGAAGATGCAAAGGGGTGTGTAATATTTTGGCAGAGCGCTCAGGTTGGCACAGGCCGGCCCGGGCATAAGAGACGCTGCTTTGTCTGCGTCTACGTGGGGATTGGCGACGAGAGGAACTGGAGTGTGACGAAGGGCGAGCAGGAGTGTGAGAGAGAGGCGGAGAGGGCGACACAGAGAAGTGTTGCGAGTTCAGAGTGTGAATGGAAATAGGGAGGGAGTAACAAGGGGTGGCGGTGGGGGGGGGGGTTGTAGGGAAGAAGAAGAAAAAACTAAAAAAACCCAAATAAAACTGTGGACTCACAGCTCGCTGAGTTTCTGGCAGAACTCCCAGGCGTCAGGTCGGATCCTGCTGATGGCGTTGTGGCTGAGGTGGAGCTGCTGCAGAGTCAGCAGGCCGTACAGCCAGCCCTTACTCACCTCTGTCAGGTTGTTGTAGTCCAGCTGCCTGCCAGCCCACACACACACACACACACACACACACACACACACACACGTACACACACAATGAGACTTTATGCTGCATTCACGTCACGATGGAGGAACAGAATCGGGAGGTGTTGTTTGCTCACAGGACTTCCATGTTGCTGAGGCCCCAGAAGGCGCCGTCCATTAAACGACTGAGGCCGTTCCGCTGCATCTTCAAGGATCGGAGAGCGTGCAGACCGTGGAATGTCAGACCCTCCACCCGGCGAACCCGGTTCCTACTCAGTTCCCTGAGGGGAATGAAAAGGAGCGAGTATTGAATAAAAAAACCCCCAAAAAAACAAGCGGAGACCACACCAATAACAAGCTCATCAAAATATCAAATCACTAGATTTGACCCAGTTTGAAAGTCTGTAATGCTTGATATCGATATTTAAAAAAGCTCACAGGTGTTTAAGGTTGGGCAGCTGGAATATTTTGGCTGGGATGGTAGACAGGCGGTTGCGGTTGAGCCGAAGAACCTGCAGACTGCTGGACAGGTTGGTGAAGCAACCCGTCTCCAGCGACGAGATCCGGTTGTTGTTCAGGAAACTGAGGGAGAGTCAAGAAAATAGTTTAGATGGACCGGCGCCTTACAGCAGGAGACGTTCTGAAACGCTTTATCTGAACCCTATGATGATTTAACGACTAATACTCTTCCTCAGCTATTTAAAAATGCACAATCAAGCCCTACAAAAAAATGGAGAAACTCACAGGTTCTTGAGAGGCAGAGCGGGGAAGGAGTTGGCTTTTACATCCACGATGTTGTTGTTGCTGAGGTCCAGCGTTTCCAGAGCGAGGAAGGGCCTGAGCTGTTCCACAGAGATCCTGGTGATCCTGTTGTTTGCTCTGAAAACAGAAACCATCGCTCCAATAAAATGACAAAAATACTGTGTATTTGAATAGTGGCAAAAAAAAAAAAAATCAGTTTCATATTTCCTGATATGCAAACAGTCACGCCTCTCAATTAGCTGGTAGTATTAAAAAAAAAAAAAAAAAAAAAAAGACTAACTCTCACACGATTACCTCCCAACGCGACGCGCTGTCACTGATTCGTTTTTTGCTTCTTTTTTTTTTTTTGCTGATGTCGCGTGTATATTTCACGGATGCTTAACAAATTGTGCGGTGTGATCAATGTTTCTGCACTTCACACCTGATCCAAGGAAAGGTTTATTGACGTGTTATTTTGTTTATAAGGTAATTACCAACAAGGTATTTAAAAAAAAAAAAAAAAAAGAAACCTGCCAATTACTTAGCTGATGAATACCATTCCCTCAGTGAAAGCATGCCCCGGCAAAGGCCAGCAATTTCCTGAGCTGCACGCCTCCTAAATTGCAGTGCAGGGACTGCTTAGTTATAAACAGAGCCTGTACAGTGCCCTCTTTGTGCATGTGACTCGGCAGTAGAGAGAGAGAGTGAGGGGGAGGCAGGAATTCCCTCCAACGTACCAGACTACAGGCCCCGTTTTCAGTATTCATTGAGGAGGTTACAGTCCCCCCCCCCTCTCTCCAGCTACACCTTACCGACCTGAAGGCTGTTAGCTTTCCTGATTCATGAAAAAAAAACAAGAAAAAAAACAACTCCTCAGAAGGAAGCTTTATAAAGTCAGTTTAATTTGGGATGTGGTGTCATTAATAGTTCATTATCGGAAACTGACTCACCCTAATAATCAATTACGGTGTTTTCCGCACTATAAGGCGCACCTGAAAAACTTTTCAAAAACCGACATTGCTTCTTATAATCTAATGCGCCTTATATGTGGAAAAGGTTTTAGAATAGGCCATTCGTTGAGGGTGCGCCTTGTAGTACGGGAAATAATGTACTAATACACAATTCAGATAAGTGGTTTATTAATTTTATTGAGAAGAAAAATAATAAAAAACTATTTAAATGCATCAAAATTGTAAATCTTGTTTCTTCCCGACATTTTACCAACAAATAATTGACAGGCGTTTAAAATGAACGTAATTGTGTTGGAATAAAACAATCTGTATTAAAGGCTGATGTGAATCTGATATGAAGACCAGCCTGTCGTCACTTTGCTGGTTCGTCTCATCGTGGTCTCAGATTTGATTCATTCCATCCACCTCAGGCGAGGAAACAGACCGGCTCCACGCTGCCGCCGCGCTCAGGTGTCTCACCTGACCCACATTCAAGCACTGATGCTGATATAGAAATGGGGTTTTCTATCTGAAGTCACTGCTTCACACTTTATGTGCTTGAACTTACTCACTGTCACCAGTTTGGAAAAAAAAAAATCTGATGGCTGCAGGGCATCGTCTCATTTGAGGTTGAGCTGCGGTAAAGGATTAATAGGGGTGTGTGATACGTACAGTCTATGGTGATATCTTAATGGTTATTTTAATGACGTGTGAGCAGATTTTATTATCAACAGTCAAAAACACTTCATGTGAATGGGATGGATTGTTACGAAGAGTGCAAGCGCTGCTCTAGATAAGCATGCAAAGTCAGAACGTCTAAAAATTTGGCTTGACTTCAAATCGATATGGTCCAGTTTGTTCGCAGGCTGTGGATGGTGATGGTTTGAGTTGGATAAAATACATCAAAGATTTGCCTCTAAAACCAACTGTGTTCACCAAATCACAGCTCAAAATACGTGGGCAGTTCAGAAAAGACTCTTTAATATCAATATTTCAATACTAATATCACATAACCCTGTGGATTATGTGAATAAATATGTTTGATTCTACAGTATTGAAACCAAAATCGACCAACCAACAACACAACTCAGAACCTTGTCTACAATAAAAATGGCACAGGCAGCCCTATTGTTTGCAGATTTGCAGTGGGCTTTCCACGCACCACAGCCCCCCAGTCCTAAACAAAAGCACCGCACACCACCTGTGTCTCAGTTTTCATGTTCCCCTGACTGGCTGCTGAGAGAAGGAGGTCGGCCTGGTGAGAAAGAACCAGTCTTTCCAGTTTCTGTCGGGGAGGGGGGAACAGTGTAATACAGAGTGGTTGCTGCTCACTTCCTGACTGAGGATGAGGAGCAGAACCCCTGAAGTTTCACTGCTGGGAGGTGTGACCGGAAATCTGGCCAAAGGATGAATCGTTTATCCTTTGAGCAATCTCAGCTTAAACATGGTGACTCTACGCCAACGTCCAGCAAACACCTCTGCTTCTTTTCTCTGCACCATCGTCACATCTGCGCTGTCACACCATTTAAGTCAACGCTGCTGTTACCGCGGCTACCCAAGATGGTTCTTACACACAAGAACCAGTAAGACATTCTTTGATAACTTCAAAACCAGGAATGTTACCCAAAGCTTTAATTGCACATTTCAAGAGTTTCCAAATCCCTCTGAGAACTTGAATCTATGAAATGTGAGAGGTGTAAGTTTGGCTGCAGCTGTTTTATGACACCAACATCATGTGGGTTGGACACAAAGGCATACCTACCAGCGATCTCAATATTTTTTAACATCTATCGCGATCAAACTGACAACATTTATACACCGAGAAGTCGTGAAAACTTTGAGGTCTTGTATTGTTGCTGATTTGTCCGCTGAGCGGCGGGTAATTCCTTTTAATGGCTCATTCAATGGAAAGTTGCTTCTTCTAAAACCGTCTCCCCTTCGCAGTGTGTGAGCGTGCATATGTGCGGTGGTGCGTTTGTGTGTGTGGTATTTCCTATTGGAAAAAGAACAGAGTTTTGAGAAGCCATCTGATGACTCCCTCTCTCTGCAGTGGCGCCTGTAATGAAAACCAGGGCTGCATAGACTCCATATTAAACTCTGCACATATCTCACTCAAATGGCTGACCATCTTAACATGTCGGAGTGGAAAGAAGCGGGGGTTATATGGACATGGGGAGTCAAGGACCTTCACATAATATGACAGGACCAAATTTTTGCTGTTTCCACATATTTATGCCCTGCATGCATTTAGAACAAAGACTGAGTTACGCACATTTTAAAAGTTACAGTACTCCCTAGAATCACCTGCCAATCTAACTCAGTCAGCAGCACTGACAGTTTCACCCATCAGGCAGTCCAAGTTTACATTTCTATAGGTAAAACTCCTTTTTTGTAAGGCAATGTGACTATTCCCATCTTTAATGGTGCAGAAAGCATAAAAAGAAGTTTTAAAATGACTAAAAGACTTATAGATAAAGGAAAATTGAGGTTAGTTTGAGTCATAATACAGAATAAATGCTTAGTATTTGCAAGACGTTGTTCTTTTCTATCACTGGTAAACTTTAGTTTTTGTTATCTCGCTTTTTCTTTGTCTATGTGGGTTCCTCAAAAAACAAGTTAAAAGATTTAAAGATTAGTGATTTATTGAAAATGAACAATAGATGATGAAACTTTTCATAAACTACAGTCAGACATAAATGCCCATTTCACGCTTCTCTAATATAAAACCTTCATGACTGTGACTGTAATCCCCGCTGTTGTGGTTTGTAATTCTCATTTTCAACAAGGCTCCCATTTCCGCAGACATACCAAGCAGTTCAGGTTCTAATGTACGTAATCAGACCTGGAATCTCCAAAGTCATTTGTTGCACCCCCCCTGAACACAGACAGAAGGATTTAGTGGCGGTGGGGTTTACCCCCTCCATAAATTCCAGGGAAATTGTTCAATTAATTAAGATGATCACGACTCCATTACTACCAGCTGCAGGGTTATTGCCGTTTGTTTTTATTCAGAGCTGCGAGGTCAAAGAAGTCGGCGAGAGCTGCCGCTATGTCTGACTGGCTGTTTGAATAAGTGGTATTCGATACCCTGAGGTCTTTTTTTTCTTTACTATCCTCTGAGCTCGGAGAAACTGAAGGAGGGAGAAACGTCCTGGAAAATTGCACCGTGCTTCCTAAGATAGGCAGTGTGAGAAAAAGTGTGAAATTCAGCCTCTTCTTCTTCTCTCTGTGCTCTTTTTTCTTGACACCGCTTTTGATTGGTTTGAAAAGAGTTATGCTCCTGAGTCCCCAGCCGACAAGGCTTTAATGGATTCGCCATGTGGCGTCTGCTTTAGATTTAACGCATTAAAGAGATCTTGAGAGAAATATCAGTGTTTTACAGTCGTAGCAGCTCACAGACCTGCACGTTTAGATTTGAGACAATGCAAAAAAGAGAGAGAGACTGCGTCAACTTCAGTTGATGTGAGATGTGCAGAGTTCAAAATCAAATGACTTCTTCCCATCTCCAATGTCTATTTCTAATAGAATCTTTCATGGCAAATCGGTCTCCTGAAATATTTAGTGAGGCCTTCAAAGAACATATCCTTACTTCAGTTGGGATAGCTTTTTTCCTCATTAAAACTCGTGTTTATTGTTTAGCTGATGTACCTAAAAGGTTTGATGGGCTACTGCACAAATTTTGGCAACTGAAAATTTAGTGTAAGATCCGTCAGGTTGTTTTCTTGTGGAAAAAAAAGAAGAAGTCTCATTTCATGTTATTTTGTGACTCAGAGTTCTGTTATTAAAAACAAAACACAGCTGTGGTATTTATCTGGAGTGTGTTAAGGCAGAGTTTTAACACAGGCGACATGATTTTGAGTAAACCAAACTGAACTTCAAATTAAATACAGAAATGATGGTTTGGGGAAAGTCTGGAATCTCTTAAGAGTGAATCTGTGCAGGAACTCATTCATCCAGGGTTGCTCAAGGGCACTTGGACAAAACACACACACATACACAGTAGAGGCAGATGAACTCATGACCTCCTTCTAACCACTATGGGAACAATGCAACCAATTATTGTTATTTGTATGTGGATTTATTGATGAAAAAATATGTTTGTCTTGGGTCCATATCTGATTTGACTGTAAAAAAAAACAACCTCTCCTCCAGGGTGTGTGCAGAGCTCGCCTTAAACGAACAAACATCTCCTTCTGAATTTTTCATAGCTGGAGGTGACACTCCTGCACTAAACGTGCAAACAAATTGTCGACGGATGACCACCCTGCAGCTGCAGAGTTGCGTGCGTGTTGGGGCTTGATGAGGAATACGCCTTATCGAGCCGGGAGGCAGATACATTCTTCACACATTAAGTTCACGTCAGTTAATTTTCAGACATGCCACAGAAAGCAAATGAAATTGTAGAGGTTTCAGACGCTAAAAGTCTGGTGTTCTATATGTATTGCACAGCAAAGAATCGCCTCGTTTAACTCTGAATGGGATGAAATATGACAAGTCAGATGTTTTGTTCGTCGACTTTATCAGCAGGAGTGAATTCACAGTCGTGTTATCAGCCAAACGCTGAGAGAAGCTGTTGGTTTATGCCATCCAAATATGCAGCAATGTGGATTAATTGGGGGTGTTTGAAGCGATGGAATGAGTCTAGGAATCTAAATATAATTGGATGTCTGTTATTTTCACATGACAAATTTTCTTCTCCATCCAGCATCACTTCACTGCATCCAGGTTAAAAATACACTAAGAGCAGCAATAGCCACCAGACAAAACATTTCCATTCCTGTTGATGGCATTTGTCTTCGACCATGTGACCCGTCTGGGGCTGGGAGCCATGTCTCTGACTGGCTTGTCTGGGAACTGGCTCCGCCAAAAGGGCTGATCTCAAGAGGGAAAGGAGGGGGAGGAACCACTTCCCAGTTCACTCATTTAACCAGAAATGGCAACTCTGGCAAAGGATTGCTCGGCTGGAGTGAGCGTGGGGAGGTGTTTAAGTCCTTTCAAGAACGTTTTACTTACAGAATGAGTGTTGTGATGTTTGACGCACACGGGCCCAGATCAGGTATTTCCTCCAGTTCATTGTGGTTCAGCTTTCTGCAAAAACAAACAGTTGAAAGGATAGTTTGTCACATCAGGACTGCGATGGAGGGTGTTTACTTATGCAAGTGCTGTGAACACAAGGCATACTTACATTTCACTCAGATGTTGTAGTTTGGAAAACAAAGTGCTGTCGAGTACCTGCAATTTGCTATGGCTCAGGTCCCTGTGAAGAAGAAGAAAAAGACAAAACTATGGAGAAAGTATAGACCATGAAGTGTTTCTCTCAGCAGCTGCAGCCTTCCATTTGGGTTTACATCGCCAACATAATTATAGATAAATTCTCTAGCACTGTGTCTTCACACTGTGGACAGAGGAAGTGCATCAAAGAAAAGATACTATAATTAAACATGTATTACAAATATACTGTCACACACAGGAGACATAAACTGGATATCATCGACCGTTTCTGCAAAGCAACTTAGAAAAGAGTTCCAAAACAAACTGCTTCCCATCCAAAACAGCTCTGACAGGTCGCCTCTCATCTCGTCTTTCTGCCAAAACGGCTTCGCTTCAGGTCCAGGCCTCTGCTGAGAGGCAGAGCCAAAGCAGACGACTGACAAGTTGTGAAGGGGATAGATTCTTCCTGAACCCTGGTAAACAGGTCAATAAACTGCTACGCCAAACAAAATCTGCTGTGATTCTTACATGTTTACACACCGTCACATCGTATTTAGAGATAGCTTCATTACGTCCCGCTTCAAAGCGGTGATGTATTGTAATTGTCAGTGTTTGTGTGTCCGTCCGTCCGTTCGTATGTCCACCTTTCTATCTTCGCAACCGTTGCAGATAGAAAGATGAAACAAAAAGAACAGCAAAGGGGATAAAAATGAGATGACCTTGAGAAAAGTAGGCCAAGGTCAAATTTCAACTTTTGCACACTCAGGAACTGGATAATATAGAAGACGAGGGAGAAGGCCAGTATGAGTAAGACCATAGATCAAAGCTAGTGCTTTGATCTATCAAAGTAGGTCAGAGCACTAGCTTTGATCTTTGACCTATGCAAGTAGGTCAGGGTAAAATTTTGAATTCAGGGGTGTCGCGGGATGTTGGAGTCTCTGCCTTGGTTCCTGTTGATGTTTGGTTCATTTTTCCATGAAGAAACTACATTACACACCAGACTAAAAAAAAAACACGTTATAAATCAACAACTTTTAATGCTTTATTACAGTTGTGATTTTTGTGCAGTTAGTTCTGATTTATGTCTCGATTTTGTCCTAATCCCTGTGAATCCGAGCCCACCCAAACCCGGACGTGGACTCCCCTGAACCCGTCTTGGCTGCAGCTAACTGGGGATGAGATTCTTGTTTTTGCAGCCTTTTTTTGAAAAGACGCCTCCAAACAAGGAGTTTAGCAATCGGAGCCTCGTTCACCATAAAGTGGTGGAGTTATTGACGCTGCTGCGCACCATCAACGCCGTGGTGCCAGACACTTTTTTTTTTATTTTTACACCCCCTCCTTTCTCTCCCTCCTTACCTCCCTCATCTGGAATCCATCAAGGAACTCTGGGAGGAGGGGAAGAACCCATCAACTGGTAATGTATTCACAATGCCGGGAAAAGCGAGAGGGACGCCTTTCAAACGTCTGTAACACTCTTGCTGAAATATCTAGGGTCTGGTTTTTGTTCATGATTTTCATGAAACACTCAACCAGAGTTTTACTCGCCTCTCTGAAGCTAACCACCCGTCCTTCTCCTTTTTCATTCCAAGCATGGAGTCATGTTGTTGTTGTTTTTGTTGTTGTCATTCCACTGCTGAGGGCCATATAGGAACGAAGGCCTATCATACTCCCAAGATAAAACCTAAGTAGCTCTAACACTTCCACTTCCCTCACAAAGCAGGCTCTGAGCGGAGCGAGATAACACGCGGAGCTGCGTACAGGCGCTATCGGGTGAAAAAGCATGGCACCACTTCCTTATCAAACACTGAAAAGTGAATAAATGAGCCACTTGTTACAAGAACAGATTAAAATAATGGAACATAGCAGCAGATTTCAAATTAAGCTCTGATGTGATTCGAAAAGGCAGAAAGAAACTTATTGGATTAAAAACTAAAGAAAGACAGAAGCCTCTGTAGACCGTGAGCTGTGGCGGGACACCGACAACACAATCCTTCATGTAGCGTAATTTGCACCGTTACCAGGAATTACACAAACGGTGCAATGAGAATGAAGCTGTGCCTTTTAGTGTATGACACAAGTTTGTAACTACAGTATACACTGAAATTGGAAGAAAAATGAGGAGTGTAAGTCAGAAAAAAGGTTGGATTACTGACAAGTAGTGAAAATGTGTCTACTGGTTGACTCTGGCTAAAAGTTAACTTGAGTTCTGTAATACAGTATTTTCTGCACTATAAGACACACTGGACTATAAGGCGCACCTTCAACATATGGATTATTTTAAAGCTTTTTTAAACATAAGGCGCACGGTCAGTTTTTTGAGAACATTTAAGAATTTTAGGTGCGCCTTAGAGTGAAAATATTTTAATTCGATGTTGACGTTGGGCTGAGTTATTGGCAGAATTCAGCTTTAAAACCATTTGAATCAACTGATTGATTGAATATTTTACTCTCCATTTGCATAAAATGTCACAACAAACCGCTAGAATGCTTCGTCCCTTGGAATTCAAACAGTATTTAGCAGACTGCATAATAGTAAATTAATATTAGCAATGATAAAAATCCAAAAATTCTCTTGTATTTCTTAACATTAGCAGTACCTACAAAATGAGTTCCTTATCTTAGAATTTTTAATTTGTCAGATAAGTAGCTAATAAAGATTAGCACAGGCTTTGTATTGCCTCCCCTAATCATTAGTGTTATCAAAATAAACATCCATGCCTCCTGAAGGTATTAAACCTGTATATAGTAGTATGTATACTGCTTAAGATTGGAACTATGTCTCACTTTTAAACATTTAAACATTAAAGGACATTAAATCTGGGACCTCCTCCCAGATATTCTGGGTTAATCCTCCCACATGGTTTTCTCTTCTTCTCCCTCCCACTTTCTCCTTCCCCCTCTTCTATCTGTGACTTTAAACTAATCCTACACGCTCCTCCTTATCAGCACCATCACTGGATCCTGAGTTGCTAATTCAGCAGAAATAATGGGGTGCTGGAAAACAAAGGGGTTGGACGGTTTAAGGGGTTTGAGATGTGCTGGAGACCCACTCATAAATTAGCATGCTGGAGTGAAAAGAATTTTTTTTTTTTTCCCTCATGTGGAACTTTTTTTTTCATCTTCTCTGGAAGGCCGGCCTTGGTTATGAGGCTCAGGCTGGGTTTGTTTTCTCTGGCAACGTCAAGTTTCCAGAGCAGCACATTTCAGAAAGAGAAAAACTAAACAGCTCTGATCCGGCACTGAATCATTCTCCAGCACAGGACGGTAAAACTCAAGCACTGCTGCTTCACCTAGGATGATTAAAATCAAGACACAACAATTACGGACGAGTAGTGCGATGCGCCTTTTAAAGGTGTGTTATTTCAACTCCGACAGGCTTTAGGCCGAGTTCAGCCTCATCTCAATTTATGGAGCCACTAGAAACAGGAGAGTAATGGAGTTATTAGGAAGGAGTCCAAGGCTGCACACAGACTCCATCTGATTTATGCTGCTGTGGCTCCTGGAGGCCGGTGAAGCTGAAACCTGAAAACTGAACCGACACCAATCACTGCAAATAAAAAGTGAAGGCAGTTCAAACCGTTAACACTATGGGATGTCTGAAGTTGCAGTAATAAGTACTATGGGAGACCTGATAGGAGACTGAAGTCAAACCACTACTAGTGGGACTTGGAGCTGCCTCTCCACACAAGAACGCCTGGTTTAAACCCGTCCTGCAGGCAGTGTGATATTCCAAATTAATTACACTTTAATTGAGCGTTTGGAAGGACTGGCAGAAGTGTGTTAGAACTGATGGTGCTTCTCTGCATGACTGGAATACATCTGCAAGGACCAATACTTATAAAATAACAGCTATTTAGACACAAATAGATTGACTAACAATAACTAAGTTTGTATTAAAGATTAGACACAAATAGATTGACTAACAATAACTAAGTTTGTATCAAAGACAGATATTCCCAAACTTTGTTCTGATATTTTGAAATGCAAGGTGAATATTATATATATATATATATATATATATATATATATATATATATATATATATATATGACAGATGATGATCCATGACAGTAAAAGCGCACACAGCCTCTTTAACTGGACTCACACTTGAACTGCCCATTCCGGGATCGCGTCTGGAATTTGCCCCCTTTTCATGCGACTGCACTCCAAAAGCGCCCCAGAACACGAGCAGGGAGGGGGACACGTCCTCGAGTTGGTACCAGATCCACACTGTAGCCTCAAAAACACCAGGAAAATCACAGCAAACCTCACGAAACTGCGAGGCTGCGGGGAGGACCGCATTTTCTCCGGCTGTACAGGAGAACACCCCACTTCAGTTGTGTCCTCAGATGAAGCGCAACTAATCCAAAGAGTGAGAAGTCACCGAAAAATCCCAAACGTGATGCTGCTGATCGACGCAAACGATCCTTAAATCCAATCCCGTGGAGTTCTGAAAACCGGACGGCTGGAATGTTGAAGAAAACCGTTCTTCTGAAACTTGTCCATTCCCGTGGAGAAACTTTTCTGCGGTGCGCCTCGCTAGTGCTGTTGGGGCAACTTGTGCTGTGCAGGATTCCCACAGCGCAGCGTGAGCGCACAGCAGAGGTATGCAGGGGGCGGGACCACTGGACCACCGGGAGCCTGGGACTTGTAGTCCTTACTGCCCCTGCAGCATGCATGCTGGCATTGGAAATAAACCAAATGATTTGAGCTGTTTTAGAAACCACAAAGAGTATTTAATTTAATTTAATTTAATTTAATTTAATTTAATTTAATTTAATTTAATTTAATTTAATTTAATTTAATTTAATTTAATTTAATTTTACTTTATAAATTTCGTATGCTTGGTTATTGGATATAATAATCCCAACACAGATCATTTGTTAACATTTCATACTAGAATAAATAAATAATAAATAAATAAATAATAAATCGATGATGATGATGATGATGATGATGATGATGATGATGAATTTGCAGCAGGAATCAGTGTGCGTAGAATTGGAAGAAAAATCAGATAAGACAGAGGGCCATGCTTCACTTTGTATACGGACACAAGTTCAGCGTCCTAAAAGGTAAAATCACTAACAGGCTTTAATTAACATTCTGCTCTTGAAGGACAGCTGATTTTTTTTTTCTCATTTACAATTTAAAAGGTTTGTTCTCCAGTTTCATTTCCATATTAAAAGCCCCTTCATGCGATATTCATTCTCAAACAGATGTGTTAACTTCCCCTCAGGCAAAATGCTGAACAGCTTCCTGTTGACAAAGGTCATGCTTTCCCTGCCCATTGTAAAATCCTCCTCAGTTATGCTCATCAATCAGCTGTCATGCAGAAGAAAACCACACTAATCTTGATAGTCATTGAATTAAAAATAAATGTCGGGGAGTATTATATCCTTGAAAGATATAAAACATATCTTGATGAGTGCTAAAACTTAAAAAAAAAATCCCCATCTAGTGTTTAAAATTCATAGTTATATTTATTGAAAGATAGAATTCTGCATCATTTTAGGGACCTGTGCACCCCCAGGCATCAGTTTAATTTACTACCATCTTAAGTGTTTGGGGACAAAATTGCTCACGATGTTACATGAGAGTTAAACTAAATTTTAAAAAGTTCACTGCAACAAAATAATATCTCATTCTCAAAAGTTTCAGGAAATAATCACTGATTTGTTTGCACAGTCTTTGCTGCTAAGTTCATGGTAGCCTGTAAGACAAATAGCTTAATGTGAGTAATTTACAAAGCTAAATAATGTGCATGATTCAACCTTAAGGATTAGTTATGTTACGAAATGGATGAAGCATTGTCTGCTCATAAGCAGATCCTTAAATGCCAATGTGATTTGATTTATCTAGGCCTTTATATACACACTAGGCCGCATACATTTGACTGCATTTTTATCATTTAGGCTAATGTATTGGCAACCGCTGTGATTTATATTATGGTCCCATTGCATTATTATACAAACATTCTACTCAATTTGTCTCAGTTGACTGCCACACAGCAGTGTCTGTCAGCTGGTTATAAGAATATAAGAATGGTTTTTGTTGTTTAACCCGCTGTACGTGAGGTTTTTCTAAAATCAAATGTTTCTACACACATAATTAATTATTTTCCACGTTCCAGCTCTCTATTATGTGAGATTATTTCTGGAGTTACACTTCATGTTTTACACTTCACTAATTTCAACCAAAAGATTTCAACACTTTTACTGACTTTTCTAATCACAACAGATGAACTTGTGTTCTTGTGTAATGTTTCGTCTTTGTTATCAATAAACATCTGTATCACCATCCATTAGTACCATTAGTACCTCAATAGACAGGACTGTCGTGAGGCTGTTCCTTTGAGGATTGTTCTTACATTGCAGGTGATTAGTGATAAGCAATGCTTTTGTTTGTTTGACAGCTGGGACAGAGTTTACCGCTCAATCAGCTTCTCCAAGGTGTGAGTTTCTTCACTTGGTCAGGTAGACAACTCCTCTGTACTGAAAAAGGTCACATGGCAAAGATACACTTAATGAGGGGTCACTAAGTAACCAAGGAAGTACATCATTTATTAACACGATATGAGGTGAAATATTATTTCCACCATGTACTTGCTTGGATTCCGTTGTTTTTACTGCTGCTGAGGAGGCGATTCTTTCTAAAACCAAATTTCCACTATCATTAACATTGTTGGATGTTGTATGTGTTGACGTTCTCTCTGCACAAACTGATTCCCGTGAACCAATAGTTAAGGCCCGATGGAGTCACATGGTCTACAGACCGCCCTTGTATATAAAGATGTTAACGCCTGAAGCAACTTACATTTAAGATGTAGCACATTTCCTGTTACTATTACTGCTGCTCCATTTGCTATAATCTTCAGATGTTTTTAATTTAATAAAATTCAATAAGTAATCAATAAACTTCACTTTGCCAGAAAAAAACTGGCTGTTAGACGACATATTGATTGTACATCCTGCTTAGGGTGACAGATTGAGCATCAAGCGATTTGATGATTTACTATTGTACAATAATGAAAACTGATTCCTTTTACTGCTGTCATTGGTTATTATATCATTTGTATAAACTTATTAATCCAGCGGCATATCATTTTATTTTAACTAATTATTTTGTGATGTCTAAGGGTACAACTGGCTGAAACATTATTTAAATAAATTTTTTTCTGCAGATAAATTACGAAGAATTGAAAAAAAAAAAAGTCCCACTGGGTTAATCAACAGGACTGGTCATAATTTACTTCTTTTTCCTCTTTGGTGTGTTGACTTCTCAGCAGGGAAGAAACAAACAAAAACACCAACGTAGCAGGAATCTAGGGCAGGAATGGCATGTTGGAGCATTTTGCCTTCTTGCAGTGATTGATTAGATCCCTGCAGACTCCTGCAGGATTTTGGGAGAGCAGGGGGGGGAATTGCACGGTCCCAATAGACCCACTCATCGTTGAGCTGATTGCTTCCTCATGGTCTACTCTGCTGAGGCCTCACACTGGTAACCAACACCAGACAGCAACAACACCTCCCTCTAGCTTGACAAGTTGTTTAATCTAGAGCCCAAGGAGAAAATCTTACCTCTATTTGAAGTATGTGCCAAAAATTCTGACTCCAATTTTATTTTTTAACACTTTCTTACACTGTCATTCAGCTTGCTTATTATAATTTTTTTATTTGAAAGTTTTGAATACTTAGAATTGTCTCACAAAATTGTTTGGCTGGATGCTTGTGTCCATACCACCGGCACCTAAAGGTTCTCGCCCTACAATCGTTCCCACAGACTGACAGCGCTGATCCCATCATGCCTTCTGTCTGCACATTCTTAGCCGTGTGCTAAGCGAGCCTCAGCTTTCACATTCCTCTCCTGCTGAAATCATATTTTTTAGCCGCCACTGATTTGTTTGGTCACAGCGGCGCCTGCATGATAGATGTTTTTCAGGCTGTGAAACATCTCCCATACCCCTGTCTGCACCCCCCAGCCTCAGACAGTTTGGAGCATAGTTTGGATGTATGTGTAGGTCGGTCCATCAGTGAGTAACTGTTCCAGAACCTCTGCAGCACGAAGCACGCACAGATGTTGGCAGCGAGTTCTCTGGGCTGCTAATGCTGCATGTGGCTGGCAGCCAGTCATTATGCTCAGAATAGTAACAGTTCTGAAATATCCCTACCCAGCATGCCTAGCTCCAGGTATCACCCTCTGCCAGTAACAACATACAGCCAGGGCATAGAATGGCTGATGGTATGTCTGCGTGGGCACGTGTTTTCAATGGATTCTGCTTATGTAAAGCTACAGAAGGCAAGTAGAAACAAAATAAATGAGTAAAACTATCTGTATTATTCAGTTTAAATGAAGGTTTTCATTTATCAAGTCTGAACGAGACTTAAAATATTCTTTTGAAGCGACTTTTTGTAGGTGGAGTGCTCTTCTTTGTTGGTTTAACAATAACCGCTAAAACTGTATTTTACAGGCCAAACTGAAAATACGTCACAAACCATGATTGTGTTGTAAACTTAACCGAGTAGTTTTGTACCTAAACTTATCTGCAACAGTCAGCGGAAATGCTTTTCTGCATTTTTTTAAAGACTTTAACTGCATTCTGTGTATTATTTCTGACTTAACTATGAAATGAGAATGTGAGTTTTAACAGCAGTGTTGGTGGACAACTCCAATCTGTGTGTTTTGGCATGAATTCATTTTTAAGTTTCCGGGTTAGATTCCCTTCTGTGTGGAGTTTGGATGCATTGCCCGGGTCTGCGTGGGTTCTCCTCGGGTTCTGCGGCTTCCTCCCACCTCCAGAAACATGCACTTCAGGTGAATTGGTCAGTTCCAAATTATCCATAGGTGTGAGTGTGTGTGTGTGTGAGAGTGGTTGTCTGGCTATGTATGGCACTGCAATGAGCTGGCGATGTGTCCAGGGTGTACCCCTTCTTTCTCCTGCAGGCAGCTGGGATAGAATTTAGCGTAGCCCATGACCCACAAACAGAAAAAGCAGCTGAACAATGAGACGTCTATGATCATCTTGCCTTCAAGATGAATGAATGAATAAATTAATGCATGAATAAGTGAATGCATGAATAAATGAATGCATGAATGAATGAATGCACTAATGAATGAATGAATGCATGAATGAATGAATGAACGAATGAATTATTATAAATAAAATGAAAAACGTCACTTGTTCTTTGTGGATATTTTTGACATCGCTTACAGTACTAATTGTTTTGCTGTTGCAGTTCACGTCTATAGTGTTTTTGTCTACATCAGCCTTTTTTTCACAGCCCCAGCATGAAGCTGTTGACAGCGAAAAGCTTCAAATGAACCCTACTGGTCACCAAAGAACATAAGCATTATGAATTAATGTATGTATGCTACAGTTTTTTCTGTTCCTGATTACAGTCGACATTCATGATTACCTTCAGAAGTGGTGCAAGGAAATCATGGTGAGTGATTTGTTCAGTGAGACCTTTGATTAACAATTTTGACAGCAAATCCACTTCTTTTTTTGTTTTGTTTTGTTTTGCGGATTGTAAAACTTACTTTGCATGGATTCATTATTTTAATGATTTCCTTTTGAATGATTTGCTGCCCATTTCTCAAAAAAACAAATCCAACTTTAAATAACTCATTTAAAGTGCATGCAGGCAGATTTGACAAACTAGAAAATGCTTGGTGGTGATGCTGCAGCAGCATTCATTTATTCGAATGAAAACATTTTCGGATATTATTCCATATATGTGTGCATAATCTCTGTGGAGGAGAGAATCTCTTCCCGTGCCGCCTTAAAGCTCATTCCAGGTGTCGAGATAGATTCCTCACCTCCAAACACAGGAGCATTTAAACGTCAGAACAGAGTATGAGTTGTCAAAGCTAAGCCTGTGTGAGGTTGATGCTGACGAGTGGCTGAGAGGCTCCAAAGTGGCCTGTGTTAAAGTCTGCGTTGTGTGGTCACCACCAATTACAAGTCACAGAGCCCAAAACAAAATGTCTGCTGTGTGTATTGGCCAAGAGGATAAATGAGGCAGTGTGTGAAGCTCGGTTAGGATGCCTGCCTCTTATAATTAATGGGACAACTGCCTTTGGCATGGAGTGAAGTGGCCAAGACTGATGGCCTGATTTGTCAACATTTGTCATTTCACTCCATTTCAGACCCCCACAGTGACACACGCACTGCTGAATACAGAAGACGCGTCATTCCATTAGTCTTACTTTTAATCTTATTACTGCTATCAGTGTAAGTTACCTTAAATAACATCAAAAATCACAACACTGATAAATTCATCTTGGTTCAAGCTTAGAGCATATAGCACTCGGGCCTTAGGTGAGAGATGATTGTGATTACAGTATCTTTCACCATGAGGTGAATTTGTAGCAACTTTGTTACAGAAGTTTTATGTATTTGGCATTCAATAATAATCCGGCTGCATGCAAGACACAGTGACCAAAAGTCGGTTCAATATCCAATTTAACTTTCCAATCAACCTTTTGCACTTTCCCTCACTGACATTTACTTCACAACATTCTGTGGTGATTGACTTAATTAGTGTGTGGTCGTGTTTTACATGTTGATGCAAATGGATACGTGTACTAAACAGCTCAAATATAATGGATCATCTTGTCAGAGAAACATTAATAAATGATGTCTAAGTACTGTTTCAGAGAGGCTGACAGAGAATCTCAATGAAAATAAATGGTGCAGCCCTGTTAGAATGAAATCTGAACATGACTGAAGGCAAAACTGTCCTGAATGGCCTAAAATTAAAGTGAGGCAAAAAACCTGCCAACAAGATAGGGCAAAATGTGATAAACTGTATAAACAGACAGACAGTAGATCCCTGAGTTTTGCACTGGGGTTTGAATCAGGGAAGATCAACCCAGGGGTCAAGACCTATCTCAGAATTCATGCTTTTTCATGAACCCATCGATCAATTCACCTAAGATGCATGTTTTTGGAGGTGGGAAGAAGCTGGAGAACCTGGAGGAAACATATCTGAACACCGAACAGAATCAAACCCAAAACCACATAGTTAGACAGTGGCCTAGCTAGAGTTGCTTACACGCCAGTGATAACTACCTAAGTAATGGCAGCAAGTAAAGTATGCTCACCACCAATTTCCAATGACAAGTGGAAATGCATCCAATCTGTGTTCAAATCAGGAAAGAAAGGCCAGAATTCTGACCTCATTCTCAAAATGAATGAAAAAAAATACTGTTTTTGTTAAACATTAATAAATTCAACAGTTGAAACAAGCAAAATCAGGAATGTGATAACAGGAGGGTGGGGATATCTTAGTTTTCAGAGGAATTGTGTTCAGGGTCATTCAGGAGGACCTTAAAACATTATTGTCATGTAAACAAACAACCTAAATGCAACAAAAGTGTACAGTTTTAGGAGAATTGTTTGCTGTGTTAATGATCTGTAACTTTTTCCCCTTTCCTCTAGTTTGAATCTGAAATGGTCACTTGAATCAAGTGAGGTTCTTTGTGCTACTGAAGGATGCTTAGACCCTCTGGCTATAGAAATCAGGGGATTTTATTTTATAACACATTTTTTCTAGATATTACAGTTCAGGTATTTATGCTCCTTTAGCATCACAACTATCAAACACTTCTTTAGTCAAACTGCTGAAATTCTAATGGTCTCTTCCAGCTCCAGCTGTGCTCTGCTAAACAAGGCAGCAGTCATACTAGACCTCCTTCTTGCTGCGAACCTCCAACTCCAGGACCCCCCACCTTCACACACTCACCTCACCCCTCCCACCAGAAAGAATCCGTGGTAGGTCCAGAGCAGTGATAAAGAAAGCCCAGCTGTTCAAACAGTTGGAGGGAACACAGCAGGGATGGTTGGAGAGAAACATCAGCATATTTTCTCTATAGAATGAAAGTACAGTACATGTATATCAGTGTAGCAGCATATAACCTGCCACACTCGACCACAGTTCTATTAGTTGTATTGTCCTTACGTACACGAGCTAATTTAAGAAAAAAGTTCCAGTGAAGAAGAAATGGAATCAATGATAAATTAAAATGAAATTTTCTTTGCAGCTTTTGTACAAGAAAGAAGCTAAAACTGATGTCAACCAATACAAACTAGATCACAACCTTTGAAAGGTAAACAAAAATCACAAAAAACATTGAACTGTAGTTTTATAAATTGTAGGTAATGTAGATGTTTAAACTGGTTTTTCAATCTTAGAAAATAATCAGAACAAGACTTGTGTTCTTAAGCTCTTAATGTCATACACAGTCATGGGTCCGCGGGACACTGGCGTTGCGCACGGAGTATCGCCTGCCTCACGCCTCCATTATTAGTCATAAATTATCATTAATAGGTGATTTATTTTGAATACACAAGAAGAAATTAAGATATCTGATGGAGATAAGTGTGAGCAAGCTGTGAGACTCAGCTCACCTGGACATTTTTGAATTCCATTTTTGTTTCAGCTCTTCCCCACAGGCAGATTTTATTTATTTTTATTTAACCTTTATTTAACCAGGAAAAGTCCCATTGAGTTACAACAACTCTTCTCACAGGGAGTCCTGGCCAAGACAGATGGCAAAGAGTTACAAAATAGACAAAGACCAAAAAATACACCATGAATGACACAGTACACACTGGAGTACACTTCATTATAGACATATATAACAATCTAATTCAGACAGCTAAAAATACATATGGTTAAAAACAGTTGCATTTTTCTATCAATGCTGATTTTAAAGTAAGTATTGACTACTGTATTTAAGTATTGAGAGATGGAAGTGATTCTGGCTTAATTTTGGCTTGAAGATGTAGCCATCTAATCCGGGCCAAACTAGACATTCAAAGGTTTTCTCAAAACTTGTTTAATAAGATCATTCTTGGCATAATTTTTTATATTTATACACAGAGTTTAACCTCTGTGTATAAACTGTAGGTGCTTATTGTATCCTTCCCAGACTGATCATGCCTGCATCATGACACTTTTGCGGAAGATATATAAGACCATCGGCGGTTATTTCAACATGGACAATACCAGGAATACTAATTTGGAAAGACATTAGATCTGGAATATCTGCAGGGAGATCTCATTCATTTTTTAACTTAGCATTCAAATGAAAAAGTTATAGATGGCCTTTGAGAGGAGTATGTGTGTGTGTGTGTGTAATCTGAACAGTGAGCAACGACACACTGCTTATTATTTTATTTCAGTAATATAATGGTACTTCTATTAACATGACCTTTAAAACGCTAAACAAATAACAATAGGTGAGATTATCAGATGCGACTGGGTAATACCCCTCCAATTGTCAGGAAAGGCAAGCTTAGTATTTTGTTTGCCAAGCATTGTGGGAAGCAGCAGGGAGATGGGAGAACCCCAGGGGCACTGACACCTCAGCCCAGCCCCCATCCAACTATTATGTCCGCTAACCTCCTGCTGCTTTTCTTACCCTCCGCTTTACCTTCCTATCCCACCTTCTCTGTTCCTCCATCCTGGATGGCTGGAATTCTGAACCCCTTGAGTTTTCAGTTCCAGAGCAGCAGGAGATACCTGCTCAACGCCTCTGCAAGAAGAAACCTTTTTTTTTTAACCTTGATTTTAAACATATGAAATTCTATTGATAAAATAAAGTAGATAACGTATATCAGCATGTGGAAGAAAAATAAAGTGATTTTTTGAAATGACTGCAGTTTTGTCATGGTATACTGAGAGTTATTGTACATACAGTTTAGGAGTCCAGCAGAAATATGTACCCTCTCAGTTCCCTTCCAATGTATCAGTGAAAATATGCTTTTTCGTCCAATGTATGCATAAACATTTTGCCAGAATAAACCAAAAATTCAAAAAATTTACAGGTTTACTTTGACAGAATGGGCAACACACTATCTTTATCCTGTTAGGTTTGACAGAGATGCTTCATGTCACAGTAAATGGTTATGTAATGCATTGCCACACCTATACAATCAGATTAATTGAAACACACCTTACCTTGAAACAATCACTTATGTAAACTCAGTTGACGTTTCTTGTGTACACTGTGCATTTCGACAAACCAGTGTATATAATGTGTCACCTGAAGGCAGAAGTTTCAAAGGCAGCTAATGTTGCTCCACCAAGACAGCTAGAGGCTACAGCTTGAATTTCAGCCTCGGCAGTAAGGTTGCAAATGGGATTTTCAGCCACCAAGTACCCAAATCTATCAATGTTTGATGTTCTCTAGGGATGTCCTCTACTGTTTCATCCCTCTGGCATGAAAAATTATTATGATGCGATGTCTCTTATTTTAAATATACCAACTTGTGACTTTATTTTAAGCTTGCATGTGCACTTAGTTGTTGCACATTGTGTTGTAGATTCAACCTGCAGATTTAAGGCTGCTTCTCAACTCTGCTGTAATAAGTTACTGACACCGTCATGAAGAGCATGGATTCAATGAGAGACTGATTCACTTGCTGAAATACAGATTTTTGGCAGAGATGCGAAAGTCGCATCAGACAGGTGTGGGCTGTCTACAGCTGTTGGATGTCTTCCGACACCTTTAAGCCCACTCCAGAGGGAGGTGTCAAGTTAAGAATGCAATCCTCCCCAGCTGGACTCTCTTTCTACGCTACTTTTGTGGAAATAAGCTGACAGGAGAGGTAAACATGAAGGTGTGGACGGAGCCTCTTCCTGTGGTAGTCTCATCAGTCATATAGCTCATAGCTTTAAATCCAGAACACAGGCTGTAAATATCAGGCTGTAAAGATGTGAGTGGAGAAAACTTCTTTTTCTGAGTGTGAAGGACATTTCTGGTGCACAGTGACCTCTAGAGGTGGAGGTAATGGTAAGGTGCTTACACATGCTGAACTGCATTAGTGTGAATCAGTCCCCATCTGAATTGACTCTATCCCTCCATGACCGGCGTGCTAAGAGGAGGAAGAGTCATTCATTGCCAGACTGTGTGAGCAGTTTCCATTCAGGGTTCATTTATTATTCATTTATCGTCCACTTAATCTTTCGCTCTTGGTAAAAACAAATATAATGAATACACAAGCATAGTCAGAGAGTAATGGAACACAACACAAGGTAATCTGTTTGCTAAAGTACTGTAATTAAGTTTAGATTTGTGCTACTTAAGTACCACAAGATTACACCACTTCTACCACTCCACCGCTTTTGTTTGGCATTAAATAATACAGGGTACTGTTATAAGTGATAAAGTCAACATACCTTTAGAAACATCTGAGAGATTTTATGACAAACTGTCATGACTCAAAGGGAGAACAAAATGTGTTAGTCTTACATGAGTCTTGGAAGACAAATGCACTTATTTAAAAACCAGTACAACTAAATACAGCTCAAGGATCTTTGAATATAAATAAGCTGTTAAACCAGCTGTGTCAGTCCTCTCTCCCACTGAACATCACTCCAAATCCCAGAAACCAAACTATGACTTGTTCTAGAGGCCTTGAGATATTGATATTAATAATAGTTTTGAATGTAATTGCAATGATGTTTTTTTGAGGCTGTGTATGAAGGCTATCTTAGCCCATGAAGAAAGGAACCTTGAGTGCCTTTCCACAGAAGATAGAGCGAAGACCAGCCTGAGGCCATTTGCGGTTCGTTGCATTCAGTTATCACACTGCCCCCTACTGGTAGGACTTCCTTTGTCATGTCTGCTGGAGGTCCCTTTTGTCTTTATTTATGAAAGCATGTTTTTCTAATGACATTAACCTACAGTCTCATCTAAAGGCAGCTTGGATGCAGCATGACATAATGATGGGGCTACACTAAATTTAGATCTTTGAACAATATCTGAGTGTCAATTCAGGGATAAACCTGCATTTTGGTTAGACTTTCTATAATTTGTGGTGAATTTGTCATATATATCACCCTGTGAGTAAAGATGTATCGGAATATGTGTAAGTTATACCTAGGTTGAAACAGGTCTCTGATTCTTGATGTTTAAATTTGTACATACTAATTTACATGAAAAGAGAATCATATTATAAAATCATTATATAAAAAATTGTAGAGGTCAGAAAGTCAGTTTGTCTATAATGTCAACCATCAGGAGTAAGGAGCTCATAGATGGCTGTGTCTTCTGTATGCATATTTAATAAAAAACCTTATGATATACATTCATATACAGTCAATTGAGACAAATGGCTGCAGCGTGCTTGTTCCTGAGCAAGAGAACCAGAACAATCCATTGCAGCATCTGTTGTAGAATTGTCTGCACAGAGCAGCTCAAGGTCCAGTTCATTTTCCACACTTTTTGTTTTAATGCAAAATTGGGATCAAAAGAGGATCACACTACTGGCAGGAGGAATCAATATCGCTGTAAATTAACTGTAGAGCTGTAAAAAGTAAATAAACCCTGAAAAAAATGATTATAATTTATTAAATTAAAAATGACTATCACATTATTTTGTGATAAAATAGATCTGATCTCCAGAGAATTTGATAAGAACTTGGGAGAAATATGGGAAAAACATGTATAGTACCCCACCATAGCTTTGTTCTAATATTTTTTAAATATTCTCTTATGGATCATATTCTCTCTTAATACCTTCAACTAAACCCAGAAACACATTTCTCTTGGCTTTCCCTCAAAGATGGACCTCATCCTCAACAGTGCAGACTTGTCTGAAATTTCTGTTTAACTTTGGGAGTGCCATTCGTCCATAATTTGAGCTTTCATACTTGTATTTTCATCTGGGACCTGACCTGACTTGAGCTTAGTGTTTGCGTTTTTAAAACATTGAGGATCAGGTGAATTGTCACACACAGCAGCACGTTTGCTTTTATAGATGTAATTACAACTGGGAAGCGGTGCTATGTAGCACCAGTGGTTCCATGTGCTGGGTAGCTTGGATACATTGAATAACCCAAAGTCAATTAAACCAAGGTAAGAAATGTTTGAAACCAGACGAGCATTACAAAGGCATTGTTCATCTGTTTGTTGCTTTTAGTTTGTTTTTCAGCAGAAACTTTAGGATTTATAGGTGACTGTGATAACATTCAGTGAAATTTCATTTCACTATTGCAAGAGGAATCGAGTTTGTCCATGAAAATTTATATAGCTCTGTAATTTGCCTGCAAGCAGTCTCAGGTTGAGTTTCAGAGACTGGTTTGTGTGTTTTTTGGTGGTGATTTAAACAACCCCGTTCATTCATGCCGCTGTAGAGAAGGGTGGTGCTAGAGTTTTTTTCCCCTCTTTGCCACAGTGGGCTGGACAAACAGTTAGAGCAGCAGGATCACATCCTGGATTTGGTACTCTCTGTTTGAATATTTACATACATACATACATACATACTCCCTCTCTCTCTGTATATTATATATATATATATATATATATATATATATATATATATATATATATATATATATATATATAATATACAATATACACACACACACAGTATATACACAGTGGTAACTCTACTTACGAAATGAATTGGTTCCGGAAGAAATTACGTAAGTAGAAAATTAAGTAAGTAGAGACACGTTTTCCATGCAAATGCCCTTATCCATTCCAAGCCCCCAAAAATTTCAACATAAATATTTTATAAAGCATATAAATGCATCAAAACATGTAACAAATACATGTTATGATTAGATTATTACACAATAGATGAGTTGTGCATGACGTAAAAAACAAAGAATAAAGAATAATAATGATGGTCATTTACCTTTTAACTGCTGTCCTCATTGTTTTTTGCCCTCTTTGGTTCATGCGCTCCTATCTCAAGATGCCTAACAACAGAGGGAATTCCAGTCCTCCTTTTGAACTTCTCCAACCACCCACACCATGCCTTAAACTCCTTAAACTTCCTTTTGTTTTAATAATGTGGCGATTGTAGATGCATTACGGCCATATTCTTTGGCGAGATCAACCAAATGCATCCCTTTTTCATGCTTTTCTATTATCTCTTGCTTAGTGTGTATGGACAAAAAAACTCTTTTCTTAATTTTTTCTTTTCCTCTTTTCTCCGTCACTTTCTTGGGGTCCATAGCGAATACTCAAAATGTTAATACAGTATTTTGCGCAAAACTATCAGAACACCTCAGGGGTCGAGAGCCGAATGACTAGGACCCTGCATAAACGCCGATCTAGGTCCACACTGAGGTGGAGTGGCTTCCCTCTTAGCCAATGGGATGCCAGGAAGATACTAAGTAATAGCCAATGGCAGAGCAGCTATGAGAATGTTGCGTTCAGGAACCTGTGGGAGCTGCGAGTATCAGCCGATACTGTATTTTTACCTTACGTGAGTCGAAATTTCTTTCGTAACTAGAGGCAATATTTTCCTACTGAGATATTTCGTAAGTAGAAAATTTCATAAGTAGAGACATTCGTAAGTAGAGGTACCACTGTATACTGTATATATACCACTGTATATATACATATATACACGCACGCGCACGCACGCACACACACACACACACACACACACACACACACACACACACACACACACACACACACACACAAACACATAATTTCTTGTTTTCACAAACAGATACATGGAGGCTGAATGAATACCAACATGCAGCAAGTCTTTAACTCCTGTTATTGCAATATATGAGCTTTTAAAGCTAGATTCTGGTGCAGTGGTCTGAAAAACTTCTGAATCATTCATGTTTTGATAAAATGGGTTTCTCATGGATATTTAATTCTCCTCCATGAGGAACAGTCTCTGAATCACCATTTAGAGAACTGTAGAACTGTTTGACATTCAAGAGATCCACAAAGTATTTAATGAAATTCTTACATTACTGTAAAGTTCCCAGTCTGCTCTGATACCCCGTGGTCACAGACGAACACTGAACCATTGTTTATCTGATACACAATGAATCCCATTATGACTTTGGGAGCTCTGGCATGTTTGACAAGATTTTGAATGACTGACCACGATGCTCACGACACCCACAACTACTTCAACAGTACATATACGTACATCTTCAAACATTAAACATCATTGTGTGTGCAATGCTCTGGGTACAATCGTAGTACAATTAACTACTGGCAATGTTGTTGGCCATCTGAGTGCTCCCTTGTTATGTTTGTCTTCACCAACCAATACTTGTTGAAATGAAATCCAGTCTACCACAAGTATTCATGTGTTCCTCACCTACTCACATTTTGGATGACTTATTATTGCCTTAATCATTTCACCTCCTTCCAGTAGTTCCAGACAGCTGGCAGTTCAACCAGGAGAGGCCATTGGGTGAAGTAATGTGATTATTTATTACATCAAATGATGTGTAATAACAAGTCTTACAGAGACAATTACACTCTTTAGATAGATTGAAAGTGAAAGACATCTGCCCTTAGCAACACCAAGAAAACTACCCAGTTTTTGTAATGTAGACCCTGGTGGCGGTGGCTGATGACTCTGCTGAACCTGGTAAATAATGAAGCTGGTAAATCTGCACAGTCATGTACTGTATATCAATAACCTCGGCACGCCTGAGTTTTTGTCTATCAGGCACCATGCATTATAAGTCTATGTTTTATAACATACAACAAGATCTGTCACGCCCTCAGTAGCTGATGAGGCTGATATTTGTCTCATGCCTGTTTTACAGGTTTCTATTTTAGTAAGAAAGTGGCTATGGGATAGCCTATGCTAGGCAAATACCGTAATGTAACTTTGGCATCTCTAACTCTGCTGCATTAATTTTATCTTCAGGGGTGTTGAGATTAAGCCAAACTTTAATCCACCGAGGTGTTCCACCACACTGACATGAACGATGCACTAATGTGCTTCCTGGTAATCAAGTCTAACACGACACTTTATGCTTTGATTACTGCGTATTATTTCTTCAAGTTTCTCAGTTAACTCAACCAATAATTAATATCAAATAGCAAAACATTCAGCGTTCAATGGCCAAAAAATGTATAATGTTTCTGGACAGAAACCTAATCCGGCCAACATTGGTTTCTAGTTATACTTGAGCACCAATTATTCCCATGAGATCCATTACATCATTTGTCTCCCACAGCGAGACAACCACTTCAATAATTAAAAAAATTATGAAATAACACGCAGGTTGTGACAGAGTTTTCTTACAGGAAGTCTATAGACTACATTGCTGGCACTAACTTTCAACCTGACCCAAATTTTCAGCAGGAAAAATTAATGAGAATCATGAATGACGGATTGATCCTATACTCAGATCTTGGGTAAGACTTAAATCATCAACTGTTGATTGGATCCAGAAGGATCCACAGGAATAGTTGGCCATTCTGATTGGAATATTTCACCATCAAAACATTAAGTTGTAACTCCATCATTTATGATCTAACCCTCATCAAATTACACACGGCACATAAAATACAGGTTCTTCCCATCTCCTAAAACATGCGCTTTAAGTTAATTGGCCAGTCCCAAATTGCCCGTAGGTATGAGTGTGTGTGTGAGTGTGTGTTTGTTTGTCTATGTCTCTGTGTGGCTCTGCGGTGCACTGGCGTCACGCCCGGAGTTTCCCCCGCCTCACACCCTCAGTCAGCTGGAAGAGGCTCCAGCTCCCCGTGACCCGCCACAGCGGATGAAGTGGTTGACCGACAATGAATGAATGAACATAAAAATCTAAGCCTGAACACATCAACATGTCAATATTCACTTTCATTTATAGCGCCACCTGCTGGTTTCATGAAGTATTCCCAGTTTGAACATGGCTTCTGATTGGTGAATAGGTGCTTTTATCTCTCATCAGATGAAATTACTGTTACACACAGTTGATGCTGATTGGCTGATTTAGTTTGACCAGGCTTCTAATTGGTGAATAGGTTCTTTCATCTCTCATCAGTTACAGACAGCTGATGGTGATTGGCTGATTCAGCTTGACCAAGCTTCTAATTGGTGAATTCCACATGACCCCATCCCAATAACTGTATAAATATGTTGCCCCCCTGAACTCACTACAGTTAAGGCCAAGCTGTCAGCTTGCAGGATTCTAAAGGACCATTCTTTGCATCAGTATCAACTGAAAACAGCTTAAGAGCAAAGTAAGTAGGAAAACATTCACAGTTAGTTTGAACTAAATACTGTGATTGTAAACCCGTCTCAGTTCAGCCTGTCCTAATTTATTTTGATCATGTTCTGTTAATAATTGTAATAAATAAATTACAACATAAACGTGCCCCTCCAAAAATCAACTTTTCTACATGAGATCAACCAGAACATCCTCAGCACATGAAAATTACAATCTGCTGTTTATTCATTTTTTTAAAAAAAGGGGCCCTTTTCATTCTTAAGACCCGAGTAGAGATCTACCTGAGGAGGGAGTCAATCCGCTGGAGCAGCCCGGCTCGAAATAGACGCGGACGCAGCAGCACCGCCCTCTGCGCCGCACGGCAGCTCCGCGTCACGCAGCGGCTCAGTCAGGAAATTTAAACACAGAGCAATCCACAACACAGACACACGCATCTCTGTGCTCCAAGGTCAACGGGCAGCCCGCACAGGACGCATTCATCTCCATTCTCCTCAGGTAAAGTCCGTTTTTTGACGCTTTTTTTTTTTTTTCTTTGTGACGGTGCGTAAAGACGAGCCGTCTCTTGCCCGGTGATCAGGAGGATTAACGGGGCTTGGAGCGATTTGTAGACGCGCAGAGATGAGAATGTGCTGCGATGAAACCTGTCAAGAGAAAAGCATAGGATGTGGGTCTGGGGGATGATTCAATGGGGAGTTGTGATGCGTTCAGGACCCTTCGGGAGAGGTAGGAGATCCTTATTCCAATAGGAATTTGGTTAGAATTTTACGTGATTCTTTTTTTTTTATCTGCTTGGACTGACGCCTGGTAGAGTCCATGTAGGCCCGGGGCATTTAGACCGGCTCCATCCGGTCCCTGTCCTTACATCACAGCATCATATGATTGGGACGCAGTTGTTGTTGAACACTAGCTTCTCCTGTTGAGCTTTTCCTCAGGAATTACCCAAACGAGTGCAGATGTGCAGGGATGTAATGAGTTTTCCCTCTTCAGTTTCCTTTAGCACTAGGAGAGGACATGTTATGCATGTCAGCTGATGAGCTGCGAAAATAACTTCACATGACACATTGTTCTGGTTTCCTGTGAGGATAAGACTGAGCTCCCAGTTACACTCAACAGGGCCAGATTGAAGTACAGTTGTCAGTTTCTTATTTGCATATTCTTATTTATTTTAATATGAGCTCATTTTGCATTGGGAACACATTGAATCAGATTAAGTTCATAGTCCTCTTGACTGAGGGTGGGGGTATCAGTTCTGTTATACTGATCCACTTCAGAAATGAATGGGGTCTGTTTGTTGCCAAGACGAAACCTTTTCCCAGATCTACTGGAAATTAATTCAGTAGGTTTTTTCTGTAATCCTGGCATCAGTCCAACAAGTAAATCGGCTCATTGGAGGTAATAAGAATGATATATAATGCTTAGTTTAGAGGAGGAAATCAGAAAAGTGACCCTATCTGTTATATACACAATATTATCCAACTTCTCCAGTATCAACTTACATCATTTCAGACCAAATACCCTAAGGATGTAACAGAAACCTCTAGTGTCCTGACAGGAGTTAGGGGTAGTTAATGAATCATGCTTTTCATTTGTATTCTGAAAACTATCTGGTTTTGTCTTTTGTTATTTGTTAAAAAGTCCATCGTCTCCCTTATTGTGCTAAACACTGACTTAGTTCACCTTTTATCAGCACATCCAAGTTAATTTATTTGTAGTAAAAGTGTTGACTGTAACAACTTAAAATAAGATGTCATTAAGTCTATATAAGATGTGAAAAAGTCTGAGTGGGTAGTTTGTATACCATCCATCCATCCAACCATCTATCCATTGTCATGACGCTAGTGTCATGCCGTGGTACACTAGCGTCATATGATATACATAGATGTATATTTTATTTTTGTAATCACATACAGGACAGGCTCCAAATAGAAAATAAATTGTAGCTAAAGGAAGAGTTAATTTACTTTAGTCTCTTGTCAGCTTTCAGGCCTAGAGGTAGTTGAGAGGAACAAAATCCTCTTCCTATCACCAAAGTCACAACACTGAACAGTTCATATGATATTTTTTAATCAATACACACAATGACCTCATGAAAATGACATTTTTCCAGCAGGAATCAGATTCCTCAATATTTTCACTCCAAATTCTTCATCTACACCTTCAGTGGCTGCATACTCTGTAACCTAACATTCAGCTCAGGTATCTTTATTTACACTACAAACGTAGATGTTCTGTCAGCTCTCTCGTCTTTCTCTTTCTCGTGATGAGCATATTTTCCGAGAAATACAGTTCTCTTATCATTTTAGGATAGTTTGTAGGATCACTGCACCGTTCACACCAGACTTCGCTCTGGGTATGAATGAAACATTTTTGTTTCATTCAAACATTCATTGAAACATTCAAACCATATTATGTTTCAGTTCAGTGACAGACCTGATGGGAAACTGCTTATCATAGGATGAGAGAGAGTATATGTGGTAGAGGTTATTTTTTGTTGGAAGACATTTTTAATTCCATCATTCTGTTGCCATTGGATGCGGAAGATTTCCCATAAGTACAGACAAAAAGGTTTGGTGACTATTTTTATTATTTTATCATTTTTAAGGTCATTGGTAACAAAAGTATTTTGTATCAGTGACACTTATTTCTAGTTCTTTATCCTTAAATGTTTTCTCTTTGCTGGTTGGTGGTTGTCATTTAGTCGGTTTCATTTTTCATCCTGTAGGTTGTGCGAAGATTGGCTGTCATTAACCACACAGATTAAAAGCAGTGGCCTCTGTGATCATGTGAGATGTGAGGAAATCATAAGGATTTTTTTTCTTGTTCTAGTTAGATATTATAGGTTTGCCCAGACGAGTGACCCAGTAGAGGTGTGGATACACTTCTCCTTGTGTGTTTAGTTTTAGATCAGGCTTAAAGGACTTCTACCTGTTCCCTGTGGGAAGTTTGTTGTGAACATAAACCTGCTGTGTGCCAATAACACTGCTGCCTGAAGCTGAACGAGGGACGTCATATGCTTTTCTTGAACACTAAACAAAACCAGACAGTCAAAATCAGTTAGAATTGTGAAATGCTGAAAGGAGAAGACTTAATGACAAGAAACGATTCCACAATGAGGGTGGCTTCCAAACTCTTAACGAAGGTTTTACTGCAAACGTGATTTTTAGCATTTCTTCATTCTGAAGGAACATAATCAATCCCCATTGCTATTTTTAAGCCCTGGCTTTTTGATATGCCTGTTGCCTGTATGTGCAGCAATGCTCTGGACTGCAGACTATTGTCGGCAATTCGTACAAACGTATCATTCGTAAGTTGTAGCGGTGAATCTGACAAAGCTTGGCTCAATGTTGGCACAAGCTTGTAATGGAGCCAAGTTGTTCTCTACGTATTTAGAGGTGTGGTGCCAAGTTGGCGTGTTGATTGGATGACGAATGTGAGTGTTGGAAGTCAGCATGATGTGTCAACAGAAATGCAGCTATGTGTCACCTGAGTAAATGATCCTTTCATGCTGCAGGTGATCTCATTCCAAATGTCACGTGTTGATTGCCAGCATACATACAGTAAATGTTCTCTTTCTGTATCTGAACCCAACCCACAACGACCCAAAGCTACCTTTCCACCTGGTCCTCTGGACACACAGTATGTCTACCTCCCTCCTCTGCATCATGTCAACAACTCTACCTTTTCCTGTCATAGTTGTAACATTCAAAGTTCATGCTCTCAGTCCTATACTTTTGACATTCCTCTTCTCTCTCCTCCTACAAATACACTTTCCTCCTCTCTTTCTTCGACCAAAAGTAGTCCATTCCACCGGCACCCTGTAGGTCAACAACACCGATGGCGGTCGTTTTTAACCCGGGTCTCGACCGATCCAGTACGGAAGTCATATTTTCGATTAGCATATTGATTGGCAAAAGTTTTACGTCGGATGCCCTTCCTGACACAACTCTGTATTTATCTTGGGACCGGCTTGGGACCGGCACAATAAGACACTGGCTTGTGTCCTCTTGCGGCTACATTCCACAATGATCCAAAGCTGCTGTTGCAAAATGACTGTCGTGGCTTTCCATCCTCTTTTAGCGGTCAGACATGTGTGGGAGAAATTTATTAGACTACATGGAATTCTTAAACTAAACCAAGGCCTTTGCCATGCAAAGCCTGATGGTTTGACTCTATTTTATGGGAAGACTCCCTGCATGGTGAACTGTTTGAGTAGAAAGCTGTTTTCAGAGGTAGCCATCGTTTCCGTGGTATGTCTCCCATTTCTTGGAGAGCACCATCAAGGGCAAGCCTGTTTACTGGATGGTGTGGTAAGATTAGATTTGGTTTGATAAAGGTGAATGAAATGTGTGATTCATTTTAAGAAGGTTGCTGCTGAGTTAATAATGAACTATTTCGAAAATAATGTGATTAGCGTTGCTTAAAAGTTACCTTGACGATAACCTTCCCTTGTTCCATGAGACTTGGTTGCAGGTGTGGAGAGGGTAGTGTAGAGGTCATGTTTCTCAAGCTCAAAGCAGAGTGAGAACACCTGAATCATCGAAGAGGAACCACCAAATACTGATAAAACTGTCAGCCAGTTAACTCTCCAGTGTTCAAAACATTACTTTAATGACTTTGATAACTTTTTCCAGCTCTGAGCCAGCAGCAGAGACGTGACAGCTTCCATTCAGAAACTTTAAACGGAGTGTGCTTGAAAGATGTGACAAGGGTGTGGCATTTTAATGACTTGTTGCGTGTACAATCCACAAGCAGGGGGTTTCCAGTATCTGGCAGTTGTTTAACCTGTCTGTTCTTTAACTGTGTGTTTGACTGTTGTTGGTTTTTATTTTTTTAAAGTGAAAAAGCACAGACAGTATTAATAAACTGTTGCAGTACTGATGCACATATTGCTGTAGCACAATTCAGTTCACTGAAGTGCATGCTGGGACAGGTTTCTGAAACTTAGAAGTGTTATAGTTGCCTCTGGCCACTCTCACCATGGTAACCACACCCCTCAACCCCATCTTTAACAGGGCATAACTGAAACACATCAATGGGGCCTCAGATTGGCTCTGGCGGTTGGTCTAACTCCAAGCTGAGATCCCGTTTCTGTCCCCCCCTGGCAAAGAATGCCGTCCTTTAGGTGTTCAGCCATGATACTACACAAACACACACGCACAGACACAGAGCTGTTTTTTGTTCAGTACTATAACCCATTCAGATGAGCTTCCGTAAATTGGATTATTTGATTATAGGAACACTATTAAGGTTTATAGAATCCCGTGTTCTTGCTGGTCATTATCCAAGGTTAAAGCAACTGACCGTATCAAGTACATACAAGACACACCAGACCAAAACAGGCAGCGATCTGGCTCATGAGTACAGGCATATGTGCTGATGTCTGTGTTTTTGTCTCCATGGCTAATGTGTTCCACCCAGCTTCTGATATGGGTGGCTTCCCTTTTCATCCAATTTACCTCCTCAAACACAGTGATTGTGTCTCAATTACTGCAGTTACTCAACAAGGCAGTCGGAGACTGCAACGTCCCGCGACACTCCCTGAGTTCATCGACCTAATTCTTTTAAGTAAGAATCCATACTAACTTGATCCTTCTGCATTTTATGTATTTATTAGGTTTGCTTTGCTTTAAAATCTACGTTTGATCTACCTCCTTTAATTCTTTGTTCATTCTCCTTGTGCACAAGGTGAAATTCTTTGTTACATCATTCAGCTGGTGCTTTGATCTATGGTCTTTGTTACATTTGTGCATAGTGACAAACTAACTCGTTTCAGAAAAAGATTTAAAGTGCAAAAGTTATTAAACCATGTGCACATGCTACTATTAATAGACAATCTTTTAAGTCTTCCCAAGGTCAAGGTCATCATATTGTTTTTGCTTCCTTGACCTCTGATTATTATTACATCCCACTTCAAAGCGGTGCTGTTTTGTAATCGTCAGTGTTTGTCTGTCCGGTTGTCCGTTAGTCCACCAAATATCTTCGCAACCATTGCAGATAGAAAGATGAAACAAAAAGCACATTACTCAGACAGCAAAGGGGATGAAAATGAGGTGATGACCCTGACCTTGAGACAAAAGGGTCAAGGTCAAATTTCAACTTTTGTTCACTCAGGAACTGGATAAGATAGAAAGACAATTTAGAAGGCCAGTGTGAGTAAGACCTTAGATTGAAGCTAGTGCTTTGATATATGAAAGTAGGTCAGAGCGCTAGCTTTGATCTTTGACCTATTAATATCTCAAATATATTTTATTAAATCACTAATAGCTAATAGATGTAAACCCACATTAATTATGGTGGGATACGTGCGTGGTCGTGGTTAACGGTGGATGGAGAGTGGGATGGAAGCCTGATGGTTTGTGCTGCTCCTCAGGTGGAGAAGAAGATCAAGAATTTCATAAACTTCTCATCTATCAAATGATTTATAGATTTACCACCGAGTCTGAAGTGGCTCCAAACAAACCCCAGATGAATGAGGTATTTTCAGGCACCTTAAGGTCCCCTGAGTTCACTTGACTCAGTTCTCCTGTGTGCTGATATGGTTTAAAATAGACAGGCTGTGGATGTTCACCTCTTCTGGTACTGCAGTGAAGGACACAGAGGAAATGACACATAATGCATGTCTGGACTCTTAGGACAAAAAGGAACTGTTGGCATTATCGTGAGTCAGCAGTGCTTTTCCTTTGTTTGGATTTTTATGTACTTAAATAGTTGATAGTAAACATAACATTGCCCGTTTGTCATCTTCTTACAGCTGCTCCTTTCTGTTTCAGTCGGGAGCTTCATATTCAAACCCATCAACTTAAGCTGCTTACGGCTTCCAAGACTCATTCATGCATCGTCATCACGTCCAATCAATCAAAGCCAGCATCTCTACCAAGTGCTGATGCAGATAGCGTGTAATCTAATCTGATTTGCATAGATTAGACCCACTGTATGGCGCATAAACTCAAATTTCGATTAAAGGAGCAGTACAGGGAATATACTCAGGGGATTAAATAAGTATTTGTAAGATAACATAAAGAATAAATTACTGTTGTAGTTTGTAGACGATAGATGTGTAAATATTTATTAGTTGCATGTGTTTGTGGTTTGTTAAATTTACAGCAAAAATCTGTCACTGGGGCCCCCATGTAGCCCAAAAATGTATTAATGCTGCTTTTAAAATACAGACTTTCACACAGACTGAGCAACAACACCACTTGTCTACACAACTTTTTGTCGACACAAATCTAGTTTATAATTTGTTATAAAATTATAAATTTTATAATTTATAATTATAGTATATAATTTTAAAAGCAGTACCGATGTCCCATGAAGGTACACATGGCATTTAAAAATGGGGCCTCAGGGTTGGGTACATGATGTTATTATGGTTTAGCAAAACACTTTGGAAGGTCCTCTAACTGGATAATAAGGAATTTAAAAAAATTGTGCTTTGCTTCTTTGCCTGAACTGCTGACGGCTTCTTTCTAACCGAATCTCAAATGCTCTGAACTTTCCTTGTGTATCGATCTCTGTTCCAACTCATCCAGGACTTTCTCATAACGTTTTCGTTAGTGTCTGTTGTAATGTAACTACTGACTGTGTGTCAGTGGTAGAGCAGTTGTCTACTCATCAGATGGTTGGTGGTTCGATCCCCACATGTCAAAGTAGGCAAGATCCCTAACAAATGGCTTCCAGTGGCAGTTCCACTGGTGTATGTGATGTGTACGAACCCACCACTGTGGGAATGTTAGTGTGAAAGGCTGAATGCTGGGAAAGCATTTTGAGTCAGTCTGTAGATGATCACCTGTGTGATCATCTGCTAAAAACGTGTTGGATCCGCCCAGACTTGTTTAATGGGTTTTTGCTTCTATGTTTTTGCTTAACTGACAAGGATAAATTGATCTGGAAAGTAGGATAATTATGTATGAATGCTGTAAGGTGACATTATATCCTATGCAATAAAACAGTACAGGTGGAACTCCTTTGTGTAATAGTTTTTATGTAATGGTTTAAACACGGATGAAGTGTCCATAATCTGAAGTGGACTATTGTAATATTATAATACGTATAATATATTTTGAGTAGAGCCAAAGCTGATCTTAGTCATGAACTTTAGGAATTTAGACAACAAGTAATGGGTTATTATTACAAAAGACATAAGGAAAGAGAATACAAGTGAAATGGCAGAAAATAGTTTTATGAAAAAGTAGCTTAATTAAACGATGTGAAACCTATAGAAATACAAAAGACATACATGTGATGTTTGGACTGAAATATAATGCAGACAAATGGACAAAGGAACTGAAGTTAACAAATCCCAGGAAATATGACGGTATTGATAAATGTACGGCTGGGCTAAACCGCAAAGCATGAATAGAGACATTTTTTCAAACTTATTTCTTTTTGTTTGATAAGTACATTTTTAATAGCATGCGTCCCCTACCATGCATGTTGCTTAGTACAACATCTGGCATTCCTTGCCCAGAGCAATCCTTTTCAAATCTGGTTTGTAGTCTGTTGTTTCCATTCGAAACACAAAATATTCTCAGTGAAAGATTTTTTTTATGTTTTATCAAACAGTTGAGACAAAGAAGCAAGTAAGTACCTTGACAGCCACCTCACAGATCAGCGGCAGGCCACCTGGAAGCTCTTAGTCCAGCTCAGCAATTGAGATTCTTGAATTGTGGTTAAGAGCATGTGTGAGGATGTACTCAACCATTGTCATGTTTCTATCTGATATTCTGTGTTCAGCATTGTGTGGTGCACCCTAATGAGCAGCTTATAAAAAAGATGGCACCTTGCTCAAGGGCGAACTGCCGATCTTGGCTCATTGTACGACTGGCTATATCAACTGAACCACTACTGCCCCAGTCTTGTTGAACTTCTCTCTGGTCTGAATTACTAAAAAAGAGGTGAATCCAAATTATTGTGGAACAGAACAGAAAATATTTATGATTTATAATGGACAATGCTGCAGTGATTCCAGTTGGTGTTTTAAAAAAGAATAGACGTGAAGTCGAGCTGAAGTACTTACTGGATTTTGACTTCTTTCTGTTCTAATGTTGGCAAATGTTTCATCTGTCTTCAGTAAACCACACCTCATCTTATTTTTTAGCTGTGGAGGAAACTTGAGGAAATGATGTTTATTTTTCTTTTATTTCTCTCTCTGGTCGTGAATGTCTGTGAAACGAAATGGGCTGCGGTCGTTTCAGCAGCACCGTGAGCTAATTATATCACAGCAAAAGCTAATGAGTTTGGACAGAGCCATGGTGTAGTAATGACTGTTGCAAACAATGTCTTGTCTGTCATGTGTTCTTAGTGACAATGAGGGTCGTGAACAACCAATCCCTTTATTTTGTTAGTAGGGTGTGTTTGCTTTGCACACCAGCAGCACCTGGTTTTACAACTCTGCTCTCTGACAGCCTTGTTTCCACTACTGTAGGTCTGAAAGGTGGGGAATTGAAGGTGAATAGTGGGCGGGCCCGGTCTGATCCTCAGGTAGAGTGAGTCCTTGTGCTCTGGAGTGGATACTTGATACTGCATGTTTGCACATGCCTCCTCCAGGATATGGACCTGTGGTATGTCCTCCTGCCTCAGGTGTCACATTGTTGCTGGCAGTCACTCCTGAAAGGGCAAAGCTGTGACCTCGTTCAGAACTACACAGACATTTGTATACTGTCAATACGTACCGACTGGTGATTTGAACCACCATTATTGTTGTCAGCAGTGATCTGTAACATTTACCTATAAACAACTGCTCAAGATCAGGAGAAATTATTTCAACAAGGAGAAAAAAAAAACTTGCCTAAATCTGATAAATTAACAATCAATCCAGACAAAATGAGGTTAAAAGAGATTAAAACACTGGCAGAAAGTTTTTATGTGCTGATGTCTAATGTGTTCTTTTCTTTCCTGTCATTGCAGTGAAAGCCAGTGTTGAGGTGGGCCAGTGATGCCTTCCCCAACCACAAATCCCCCTGCAGTACCCCCTCCAGATGGCGGCTGGGGTTGGGCTGTGGTTTTAGCATCCTTCATTTGCATCGGCTTCTCATACGCATTCCCTAAAGCCATCACAGTCTTCTTCAAAGACATCCAGATCATCTTCGATGCCAGCTACAGTCAGGTCGCATGGATCCCCTCCATCATGTTGGCGGTCATGTATGCTGCAGGTCAGTCTCCCGCTGGGTTTGCCTTCGTTTCTTTGTCCCACTCTAATCTGACATCGGATAGTTTCTGTGGTGTAACCGATTTCTGCAGCCACAGAAATCGGTTACATTTGATTTGAATGCAACCAAAGTAGCAACATAATGTACAAAGTCAAACGATACATGGATACAAATACATTATAAAACAAAAGTTAAATGTTTTTGCTGCGTGCCTAAATTAATAACATCAAGGAGCCCAAGCTCTTATCAAATTCAAAGTGTTTACCATATGTAGACTATGAACACAATGCTGCAGCTGGCTTGTGTTGCCTTTTGCATAAAGAGCCTTCCGAATGGCCTGAATATGTTTCCTGCAGGTAATGGTTTTCCTTCCATGTTCCTTTAATCACCTGCAGTATTTCCCACTCTGGCATCCGTCCCATATCCCTCAGCCTGGCAGTACCATGTTTGCCATCTGTCCCCGCTGTAATCCTCCTGTCACTCGATCTACTGCTGTTTTCACCATCTGTACCGGACAAAGGCGGGCCGGAGAGATCTTTTTCCTGTTTGTTTTGTTCTGCTTTCATTGAGAATGTTTTAAAAATTCAACTTCGACTATTTCATAGCAATAACTAGTCAAGGCTTCAATTGTTCAATACAAAGATAATTTGAAGTATTTTACTTTAAATCAGTTAAAGTATTTTCAATTTTTGACATTACCTGCTAAAAATAATTCATTACAACTGCAAATGCCACTTTCATACATAATCTGTCTGGACAGGAACTCATCTAATCCAAAGCATAAATCTCCCCTGTCAATATCAGCTCATTAGAAGATATATTGGTTTAAGTATCCATAGTCTCTTTGTTTTGCTTAATGATATATTATTAGGCACAATTAAACTTTCTTTTGTCAGTCTGCCATGATAATGATTAGGGTCTACTGACATCAGCACAATCTGAGTATTGCACTGGAGTCATCAGATTTCCTTTCTTTTCTATTCTGTTTCTGTTTGATTATCATGAAAAAGAAAGTTAAATATTTAAATATGTTTTAAATGAACAAAACTCACGGTGGCGCAGTGGGTAGCTCCGTCGTCTCACAGCATCCCACCTCCAAAAACATGTGGCTTAGGTGAACTGATCACATTAAATTGCCCGTGAGTGTGTGCGTGAATGGCTGTCTTTCTGTGTGTGGCCCCATGATGTGTTGGGGACATGTCTGTCTCCACTGTGCTAACAAATGAAACACCGTGCTCTACATATCTATAACAGCTATAACGCTATGAGATTTTTAAAAAAATCTGCTTATATGAGAATATTTTTAATTGTTTTAACAGAATTTTCATAGAAACATTAGGCAGCATGAGCTTTAGCTCCAACACCGTTGTGAGCAACTGAGAGAAGTTATGCTAAAGTTAATTTAAAAAAAATCTTTAAGTTACGACCCCTTTTTTTATGGAAAATGGTTTTGATCAATTCAAGAAAATGTTGAAAACTTTTAGGGACACAACATTCTGGGTGGAGGTTTTGGATTTTGCATTGTTGGTTGTGCTTTCTTTTTGCAATGAGACACAAAAGTGCACATAAAGCAGATAAATCAATCAATAAAATTGCTCTGACTTTACGTGCTTCTTTTATAATAAATATTCTGTTTTGATGAGACACATTACATGAGGTGTGTGGTGACCATCACACTTTTCCACTGCTGCTTTAACTGTTTGATGACTGTGTGTCATTATCAGGAGACGTCGTCAGGGTGTGCAGTTACTAAGCGATGGCCACTTGTTAGTCATTCATTCACATTGATTTTAATCATCTGCTATTCATTGAACATCTGCTCTCTTGTTCTGCCTCTTACCCTGAAGAAGCAGTGATTGAATGTTCCACACCTTTCTAATTTTCCCGTGTGTGCATGTGTGTCTGTTTTTGAGCATGTGACCAGTTCTAGTTGCAAGACTAGATTATCACGTTTTCTAAGGAACCCATCTCAGTCATCACAGGGCGTGGAACACAGAGGAAACAAGATGAACAAGGAAAGAATAATTGGGAACTGATTAGGAAAAAATGAATGAAAATAGTCTGGTTCTGTTACAGTACGTATGGATGATATGCTGGAAAACTGAGGTTAACACGCAGCTCAGATGCTTTGTGGTGTCTACACTATTTTCTGTATTTGAGTTACAAATGACGAGCAGTCGATCAAAAATATTGAGTGCCCCTCTGAGTCTTGATCAATAACAGCAGTAAGAAACATTGGCAGAGGAAACAACCTTACCCACCAACAAATCAACATGTCTCGCTTTCCACTGCTTTGTTCTTTTATGGAATAAACGGAACGTTTATTCCATAAATGCTCCATCAACCCAGCTGAGGTGGATTAAAACTAGAAGAAGACGTGGTTCAAAGTTCTCTCAACCAGGGTACCGCTGCACCTAGGGGTGCTGTCTTTGTCTTGCTTTGCAAGGGCTGCTGTCATATAGTACATGTCAAAACCTGCGTGCATTATGTTTAAAAATCTAAGGCTGATGACATGAAATCCATCCATCCATCCATTCATCCATCCATCTTCTTGAAGACGACAAAATGATAGTTACACAACTCAGGAAGAGCAGATCACAACTTCTTTTACACACCAGCTAAAGTTTACGTAGTTCTTTAGTGCCTCTTTCTTCTTGGCACACTGCCAACAAATGACTCATTGATGACTTGGCAGATGTCTATCTTATCGATTAGCTTCATCATCCAGTAGAATTAACAGTAATGAAGATAATGTATGCATCAATGACATTTGATGATAGGATCAAGAGTAAACTCTCCAAATATAAATTAACTTGGATTTCAGATCAATGTTAACGTTACCTTGTGTTCACTAAAGGTGCCAATAAGCAGCTGTTGGCTGAAGACTACTTCTGAAACCTTAAAGCTAACTTCAGGTAACTTTATCCATTTAAATGACACTAAATCCTTTGGTTAGTCTGAAAGAATCTGCAAACTTGATCACATAACAAAACAGTATTAAAGCTGGTTTAAACCGATAATTATCTATAAATGTCTCAGCAAAAAAGACACATTCATATCAAAGTGTCCAGCACTGATGGTAAGCATTCAGAGTATTCTATTTGCTTGAAAACGTAACACAAAATTAAACAGCGTTGTGACTGAAAAAGACACTCTGCTCTGCATGGGATCCCTGTTTTCCCCCAAATTGACAGTAGCTATTTAGTTTCATTTTCTGCTATGTAAAAACAGGCTTGGGCGTGTTGTTGTTTTTTTTCCCTTGACACTGCAATCCTTCAGCGTATTACATCAGAAAGTTGAGCGTTGCTCATCTGTTTTCTCAGAGAAAGATTTGACCTTGGGTGAGGGAGTGTTGTGTTCACTGTCAAACAAAAAGACAAGTAAATGAAGAGCACCTTGCAGTTCCATGGATTTACACCATAAGGAGACTCACTGAGCCCCCTGCAGTCTTTTACAATGTTTGTTAAATGGGATCATCCTTTGGGTGTGCTATGAGTGGTTTGCAAAGGGACTATTTGTTTGCTAGAAAGTCATTTGAATGAAAAATGTCATGACTGAACTCTGTGACTCGTCCACGGTAATGGAGACATTATTCCTGGATTTGAAGCCGCCCCTGGCTTATATAGCTTCTTTCTGCTGTAATGTTGAGGTGAGGAACACTGGTGCTTTGACTGGCCTGAGGTATTCTCATTCAGAAGAGACTAGCAAACATCATTAATGACAAGCCGGTGAATAAAGAAGAGCATTTAGCCGCAAAGCAGATTTTCTCTCCCGAGTTGGCAGAGACAAGAAAGAAGATAAGGGTAATGTAGATTCCAGGCAAATGCAAAAGTCTGCTTAAAGCGTCAATAAGCAGGTGTCGGTTGAAGACTACCTCTGTTACCTTCGGACTAACTTCAGCAAACTCCATCCATATAAATGGTGCCAAACTTTACCTCAAATCTTTGTCTTAATGTATCTGCAAACGTTTATCACGTAACGAAACAGGTGAAGCTGGTTCACCTGATAAATATTTGTGAAATGTGTCTGCAATAAGACACGCAAAAGTAGTCTCAATAGTAGTTTGCTTTCATTTGTTTTGAATTCTCCTACATGAGCATCGTATCACAGTTTCCTTCAGGGATCAGATCAGTATATACAGTATGTATTTTTTTTAAATTGTGAGGCACAAAGATTCAGACTTTATTTACAGGATGTTATGCGTCGACATGTTTAAATTAGATTACATGTTCACATGAAGAGGGAAAAAAATATGAAAAAATATAAGCATAAAGTAACACATCAGCATCTAAAATTCAATTAGACATAATGGAGGAATAAAAACAGTACAATAAGATTTCACCACAGTTTCATCTTGTTTGAATGAAACATCTTCAGTAACAACCCCCTGACTGTTGACCTTAAGTCCACTGAGGTTGTTTTTTTTTAAATGATGTGAAATCTTAATCTATGGGGTGTTGATGTTATGCTGCTGGTTTGCACTGAAGTAGGTAGGAAGTTGTCGAGTTCAGACAGGCCTTTGTTGATGTCAGTAATTTTTTTCATCCCAGGTCCCATCAGCAGTGTGCTGGTCAACACATATGGCTGCAGGCCTGTTGTCATGATTGGGGGCTGCCTCTGTTCCATTGGTATGATCGCCGCTTCTTTCTGCAACACTGTGGGGCAGCTCTACTTCACCATAGGAGTAATCGGCGGTAAGTCAGTTGAAATCCACTCAAGTTCTTTCTGAGTTCATGTGATTATCCTCTGCTTCTAAGAAGCAGGTTGAAAATAAAACGCTGGTTAAAGGAAGACATTTCCTTTTTCCTCTGTTATGACTCCTGCTTTTGTTTTGTTCATGCTGCTACATTTCAACATACCATAGTTGTATTTTGCTCACTTGCAACTTTCTCATATCAAGAATTGACCAAAGGACGCACCTCTTGCACCAGAATAATGTTATTTACTCATGAAGGCTGATGTTTTTTTCCCATTGTTTCATCATATATTTTGTGCTAACCTCAGACACTTCAGATATAGTTCAATGGTCAAATGCCCTGTCACAACTTGCATGAATTTAATAACCTCTCCAGCCCAGTCCTTTATAATCCCTGTCAAATTCCAGTATCCATGGGACTATACACATGAATCTGGTGGCTACACAGAATTGTTTTAGTGTTAGCAATGTTAACTTGTGCTAAAAGGCAATATCAGCTATAAATTAGCCAAAATTAAAGAACATTTTGAATCTTAAATCCAAAATGCTGTTTGCCGCAACATGATTTTTCAGTTTACCATTTTCAATGATCGTGTCCACTGAACAAAACAAAGTTACTGGCACTATAATAGCTTGGCTGTATGATATTGATTGGTGTAGATTTGTGTTATGTTCTATAGTCTTTATGCCATGCAACAGCGATGTTTCTTTCTGATCAGTCCCAGTCTGCAGCGTTTTACACGACTTTTCAGTACCCACTAAACCTTTTTTGCCCTTGTTGGAAGGAACATCAACAAACAATAGTCGGGTACAAAGTACCCGATAGCTCAGATTGCTCCATATTGTGCAAACAAGACTTTAGGCGGGTCTCAACACCAGTGATAAAGAATTATTTTAAATGTTATTTTGTCTGCTATAAAATTCAAAAGCTCTTTATAATTTCTATTTGCTATTGATCTTAGTTTTAGCAGCAGTTCAGATTTGCATCTGTCATCTCTCCCTATAGGACTTGGACTAGCCTTCAACCTGCAGCCAGCACTGACTATGATCGGCAAATACTTCTATAAGAAGCGTCCGTTAGCCAATGGGTTGGCTATGGCAGGCAGTCCCGTGTTCCTCAGCACCCTGGCTCCTTTAAATCAGTACCTATTCAATCAGTTTGGATGGAGAGGCAGTTTTCTCATCCTTGGTGGTCTGCTGCTGAACTCCTGTGTGGCTGGTTCACTCATGAGGCCTCTGACACCATTACCCAAAAAGATCAAAAAAAGTGAAGAAAAAGATGTGATTGCCACCAAAACAAAAGAGAAGCGTTCTGTCTGGCAAATAGTCAACAAGTACCTGGACCTGACTCTCTTCAAGCATCGTGGCTTCCTCATTTACTTGTCAGGGAATGTCATCATGTTCTTGGGATTCTTTGCTCCTATCGTCTTCCTTGCACCTTATGCTAAGGACATGGGTGTGGATGAGTATTCAGCTGCCTTCCTGCTCTCAATTCTGGCTTTCGTTGACATGTTTGCCAGGCCTTCCATGGGTTTTGTGGCCAACTTGCCTTGGATCCGACCCAAAATCCAGTATTTCTTTAGCTTTGCTGTGCTGTACAACGGGGTGTGCCATGTCCTGTGTCCATTGGCCAACAGCTACACCGGTTTGGTGATCTATGCAATATTCTTTGGGTTTGCCTTTGGCATGGTCAGTTCAGTTTTGTTTGAAACATTGATGGACCTGGTTGGAGCTCAGAGGTTCTCCAGTGCTGTAGGACTCACCACCATTGTGGAGTGCTGCCCCGTCCTCCTAGGCCCACCGCTAGCAGGTAAGATATTTCTGGCTGACTTGATATTTCATTTATTTGACATTTATATTTTTTGTAGCCTACTCTCCTGCTTTTTGATGTATTAGTCAGTCAGTTAAATGCATAACATTAATACCTGTAGAGGTACAGCTGGTTTTGAGGCTATTCATAATGACTGTAACTGATGTGGTAATTCCTAACATGCTATCCAGCTTGAAAAATGCCATTTCACCATAAAATTTGATGTAGCTGTACCTCATGTCACGGCGACTTAATATTTTAGCAGAGGGCTAGTAAGTTGTGGCAACAGTAATGATCATTTTTAATAGTTTTGTCTGTTATGTGAGCTCTCCTCTCCACAAACATCTACTTTGGTAAACATTCATCTCTGTATTCATCAGAGAAGATGCAAAAGATATGTAAAGTTTTGATTTTTCTACAAGTTTTACTATTTTTTAGTACAGATAAAATGAAGTTTGCACCCAATTAGAAATGTTTATGACTGCTGACATTTTCTGCTGTTTCAATCCATTCAGAGATATTTAAACAAATGTGTGTTTTTTTGCAGGAAAGCTGGTTGACCTCACAAAAAGCTACAAGTACATGTATATTTCCTGTGGAACTATTGTGATTTTTGGAAGTATTTGGCTTTTTATTGGAAACTTCATCAACTACAGACTCTTAGAGCGTGAGCGCAAGATGGAAGATCCAGGTAAAAATAAAAAGCAGCCGGAGAATGAAATGGAAACCCAAGCATCTGAAGTGCTGATGAAATGTAAACAAGATATGGAACCAATGCAGCGGGAAACCAACATGTAGGTCCTTTTGCCCTGCCGACAACCTACGCTCGCCAGCAGACACACTCCACTATATTCAAACCAAGCTCCAAGCCAAGAGGTGCCTCCCGTTGTTCCACCAGGCTCTATTAAGGGTCAGCTGCACTTAACCTGAATCTAACAGCCAAGGCAGCAGCTGGGTTCCAAGAATTTCTGATTTGTTGAATCAGTTTGTCAAAGTGCATCAACTGTGACAGCAAAACACACAAGAACCACAGGGAAACCAGAGTAAACAGTTGTTATCTTGTACTGATTTTAGTAAATAACAGGCCGCAACTGGTGGAAAAGTATACAGCATGTGTCTGAAATTGCTAACAAACTAGAAAATCCGCAGATGTTACAGATAAATTGGAAATTCATTTCAGTAGGACAATCGGATCTGTTCAAGAAAAGTATTACACGATGCAGTCTCTTTATTGGTTTTAGTTATGTTAATATATTTAATCCATTCTTTTAATCCATGTTTTTGTATTCTAAAGTGATTTTAATGTAGCGTCAAGCATGTGGTCACTGCTCCTCAGTGACCACATGCTCAGCAAATCCAAAATGAAGTTTTTCAATGTTGAATAAAGTTGCTGAGTAAGGGAAGGACTTTTGAGTTACTTAAAGATTCTTGTTTGATTTTTTTTTTTCTTCTGAGGCTGTAAAATTTGCCTCAGGAAAGCAGCAAAGACCAGGGATGTGTTTGCAGTTCGGCAATCAAATTTAATTAACTAAAAAGCCACAAAACCCCAGAGGCTTCACAGAAAAGCTTGGAGTTTATTCCTTGTATGTGAAAGTTCACTGGAAATGCTTCATGTACAGCAAAATAGAGGGGTCATTTCAGGCATGTAAAATTATAGGATAATATATGTTTGGTAACGTATTTGTAGCAACACGTCTCTGAATGATCAGCCACTAATCGTGAACTCACACCAGAAGTAACTTTTTGTATAGTTGCAATTTCCGCACTGTGGAAGGTTACAGACTCAGAATGAATCAGTGGGTAAGTCAGATCACTCACTCCAAGAAAGGTCATGTTTGGTATAGAAATCTTTAACAGATAAAGCAAATTATCACCGACCCTGTTGATGATTGTACCTCTTCTCCAAGAATCAACCTTTTCTACTTAGCTCTTTCACATGTAACTCAATGAGAGATTAACATTAAATAATCTTATTTTATGCCAATATTTGTGAAACCAAAGGGACCAAAGGGATTGGTCAGCTCTGTGGGAAGGCAAAACTAAAGACTTGACATGCTGATTGTGTTGCTCACTGTACGGATGCAGCGTGAGCAATCCTCAAGCATTGGAGCTGGTTGATTTATTGGATGATACGTATCAAGCAAAATCCTAATTGTTGTGTTTAATATGGCTACTGGGCGCCACAAAATCCCCTCATCCAAAAGTGCAGAACATTCGTGTTCCCAACTGGTGACAATGGTCCCAGAGTATTATGTAGCCTGTCTCAGCAATGTAATGCTGTGCAATAAAACCTGCACAAATATCTTACACTTGAGATCAAATCATAAAATGTTTCCTGTTAGTTCTATTGTTCACCAGTCTGAAAGAGAAACGACCATACTTCACCCTCAACATCATAATGAAACTGTTGCAATTCATGGAATTTAATTAGAGTTGAATGTAATTTCCTCTGTGGGCCTTAATAAGGTATTAATGACCAAAAACCATTTGCATAATACTAGTTTTTTCTACTCTAGGGTCCATAAGCAATATAACCTCATATTTTAAAGCAGGCATAGAGGAAAATGTATATCTGGTCAGTGTGACAGTGATGCATTGCCTTAAATGAAACATGAGGGAGTTGTTCAGTGAATTCTTGATAGTGTTATACCAAGGTTTTTGCTTTAAAATGTATAAGAAATCAGGTTAATCTGCTCACGTCATCCCTAACATGTCTGTGTTGAAATGCTGAAGAACAAGGACGTTTGTATCACTGGTGGTACTACTACTGACACTACTAATGACATATCAGATTTACTCCCTGTAGTTGTACAAACAAATACTGACAAACATATCATACAATAGCCTAATGTTGCTGTAAATGTCGATAATGTTCAATATCCTATCCATTGCATGTATTTGTAAACGTACACCTCCTGTGCTGTTTTCACCTCGACCTCAGTCTTAAATATTGACCAATCGGTGTCCTGTCTCTGACGTCCTAACAAAGCCATTTTAATAACAAATTTTAATAACATTGTTCTTTGTTCAAGCAAAGCATGAACAAAGAACAATGGTATTGTCCTTTTTGTGACTGAATGTGTATCCAGTCATGAAAATGGATGTCCAGCTGTGCAGTGGTGACTCTTAACCAATAATCTCAGACTCATGCAAACCAAACACTGTGTTACTGTGAAACCCTTTGTTGTATTCGTCTGTCATCTCTGAAGAAAACTGGAATATTTGTCTAGATATAAATGTATCTGATATAGTATTTATTATAAATACGTTCCTTTTAAAAGATTTGCACACAGTAGTTTTTAAAGCCATCAAATTATTGCAGATTATTGATTTGATCCTGGCTGCATGTGGACAAACTTCATCGATCCACACATTCCTCAATGTTTTGAGGTTGTATTTTCACGTTACCACGTGTTTATTACACAATCGACTGTCCTGCATACTTTTGGAAAGAGAATTTACTGTCACTAAAGTCACTGTGTGGTACATGATGACTGTCAGTCAGAGACAGGATGATGTACAATCACTTACCAAAAAACACTGCCTCCTGCTGGTGGTAGTGGGACCAGCAGGTGAAGTAAAGTCAGTAAAGCTGTGTTCTTCATTTTCATTTATTACTTTTTGAAATGAGTATAAATCTCTATATATGTATAGTTTTTGTATTCTTGCAAAATGCTTGATACAATCATATGAAAGTATGAATAAATAGAAAACTTTGAAAATAATAAATATAACTGTGATAAGGCTTCACAAGTACATGTTGTGTCATATGAAGGCTGTTGATTTAGAGGTCGGCATTAACACTATCTGTGTCGAGAAAACACAAGCTTGTAATGTTTTTGTGTTGCAAACCCACAATGATGGAATAGGTTCAAGCAGTTAGACACAGTAGATGGGTGTTACTGTGCTTCCTAAATCCAAGTAGAGACAACTGATTGTTTTCAACATGCACCAATAGCCTTATCTTTTCTGTTTAGCATTTCACATGTCTTGTTTATATATATATATATATATATATATATATATATATATATATATATATATATATATATATATATATATATATATATATATATATATATATGTGTGTGTGTGTAGAAACAGGTTTATTTTGAGGAAGACCAAATTTAGCAGAATTTCAATTTAAATAAAATTCTTGTAACCATCTTGTATTATTTCTGTAAGTGCAAATACTTACAGAATAAAAATGTTTAATGAATTGCTGTAAAGTTTTTTTTTTTTTTCCTGATATGTGGCAATGGTTTATGAGATTTAAGGTTTATGAGATTGTAAGAGATGTCATTCAGGTTCTTTTTGAGTTACAAGTGATTTTCAAGTAAATTTTACACAGCAGCTGATGTGGTGTTCAGACTATATAAATGATGCCAGATTGAAGTTTCAAACATTCCTATAATTTCAGTTTTGAGGCAGAAATCGGTGAGTTAATCATAACACGCCACATTTGGGAGAAAAATGGAGCTTTGGGAATAAGTGTGATGTTGAGCTGCTATTTTGATCTTGATTAGTTGGTCTGAATTTCAGTTGTGTATTGACTTTAATTAATGAGCTCTGAACTCTTATGAAAATGATTTTTTATTACTATCAGAAGTTTATTTTGTAAATTGATGATTTATCACCTTACGTAAATCTTTACTGCTGAGCCGATGGGACCGTTTCTGCCTTCATGAAGTGTTTTTATTTGAACAAAATTCCTATCTTTAGAGCTAAATCTAAAAACATTTTGAACAAACCTACCTTGCTTTCTCATCTGAATGTGTTTAGAAATCACTTTATGGAGCTGATTGGATATGAGGTTGTTTGCTACTGGGAGGATGAAGGACTCTTTCTGTGCCTTATTGTTCCTCACTGATTATTGTAAATGTGTTTCCTTGAACACCAATAATTTCTGTTTGTATCCTGATGTTTCCTTCAGTCACTTCAGTCTTTAGTTATTTTGGGGGCTTTTTTGTAAAAAGAAAAAAAATCACTTTACTTAGCTATTCATCCAACAGTAGTAGCAATAATTTAAAAGTATTTTGTCTTTTCTAAATATTCTGTTCATGAGGTTCTGTTATCTCAGTGAAGGAAGACGTTCTCTTACCTATGAGCAGGTCCACACTTTTGCACCTTAGTACTGTAGTTTGTCCTTTGAGTCCATTATGTCCCTCCAGTAGCAGAACTACTGTGTAAGTTCTCATTAGGGGAATAGTACTCTACCATTATTCACTACCTCTGTAGCCATCATGAGAAAACGTTCCACACGGGTATAGAAACATGACTTATGTTTGTGTGATTCTATAAGTATGTCCTCACCCATGACAAAAATAAAATATTTACTAAAACAAACCAAGAGTTGTCATTGTCATGTTGTCAGTATCTACTGTGATTTTATTTTGTATTTTCTCCGGCTTCCTCCCACCTCCAAAATCATACACTTCAGATGAATTGGCCGGTCCCAAATTGACCGCAGGTATGAGTGTGTGTGTGTGTTTGTCTGTGTCTCTCTGGCTCCGAGGTGCACTGGCGTTGTGCCCGGAGTTTCCCCTGCCTCATGCCCAAAGCCAGTTGGGATAGGCTCCAGCGACCCGTGACAGCGTATGAAGTGGTTGTGACAATGTATAAATGAATAAAGCTGCATATATACAAAGAAAATAAAATATATACAAATAAAATAATAGGCAGGTTTATATCAGTGACATTACAATGAGGTGCAAAATTAAAGTACAATGTGCCTTTTTTACAGCTGAGAGTCTCAGTGAACAATGACTTGCCATGGTTTCAAGTCACAGTGAAGCAGCATGGGATCATTGGTGTTTTTCTGCTATCCCTGAGGTAAACTCTCTGACTTGACTTGAAATCTGTGGGGGAGGTGGGTCTCAGCTTAGAATACACCCCCATTGTTTCTGATGCAGTTCTAAGTAAAGTAGCGTTTTTATTTTAAAATTGTAAGGTTTTTGCTGAATAGCAACCAATGCAACAACGCACAGATGTAGAGTTAAAAAATAAATAAATTGGAAATTCAGTGCGCTGACGTCAACTTCCTGAATGTCCGTGTTCAAAATCAAATCTGAAGCCATAATAAAGTCTTCCCCATAAATTATGATCTGGAATAGCGTTTGATTGATTGAAAGAAGGACTGTTATTGCTCTAAGTTACATTTTGCTTCTACTTTTTTATTCACCTTACAGTATTTGACTTCATCCCTCACTTTTTGACTCAACCAAAGTCTGTCACCTTGAAAATAAATTATGGATTCCTCTGGCTTTGAATGTTGTCGGAAATAACTGGGACGCATTTCAAAAAATATGGAGTTTTTTAGACATTTTTATATGACTGTTAAATTATACCTATATAGTAATACCATTATTTTATTAAATCAATGTGACAGACAATTACTATATCGACCAAATGAATAATCAATACATTTTGAAGGACACTATCCCCATACCTTCTATAAATTTCTATACACTATTACCTTTTAGCCTTCATGCTGTTTAATCTAATGTCCAATCAACAGCAGTAAGATCCTAAAAGATTATGTAAACCTCTATAAAGTCTTTGAAGAGGAGGCGACCTCACGGTAATCTCCAGCGATGAATCCTACCTAATCTCCCCATTTATTAGAACAAAAGTGTCCTGTTTCATTTTTAGACAACATAGACATGAAAAAAAATTAAATAAAATGCTTGTTGGAAGGGAACCCTACTGGATGAACAAGTTAATCCTCACCGGGATTAATAAAGTATCTATCTATCTATCTATCTCTCTATCTAATACAGATTCAACAGCGACTTTGATTACAAATGCTTTTAATCACACATTAAATGACCCATTTCATCTTCCTTGGTGTTATCCTGCTCCTTTGGACTGACGTGTGGTGAATCAGACTCATCCCAAGAGTTATTTGGTGCCATGAAACCAAGACGAAAATTTCAAGGCCACTCTAACATTCCATGACTTTGAGCTGCAGTTAATGAAGTTAAATGGTGTAAAATTATCAACCCCTTTGTAACAACAAATAAAAGCTTTGATTTACAGTCACAAAAAACATATCATCTTAACATGTATGTTTTGTGCAGCTCTGTGATCTATATCAGATTTATATAGAATCACAATATGAAGCACCTTTTTTCACTTTCTATAACTACATTTTTTAATTTTTTAAAATATGACCACAGGATGGCACCAAAGTTGGACACTGTCAAATTGTAAGTTTAGATTGTTCAGATTATTTTTTGAAAAATAAATATCAAAATACAAATACCTCAAACAAACAGTTGCACTGGGCAATGAAACAGAATTAGAATTACACCCTAGTGGGGATACAATCAGTCAACATGCTCCGTGTTCAGAGGTTAATTATATCACCGCAAAAATTTTTAATTATACATGATGGCCTGCAAACCAATTTAAGTCTGACAGATTCTTTCAGCTCTCCTGCTGACAGAGAGCCAAACAAACTGTCAGGTGAAAACTGACTAACATTAACAGTCAGCACACTAGATGACCTGGATGGGACCAGCGGCCCTCATTACAATCAACGTGCAGCCCCCCCCTCCGCATCAGATCCACTAACTGTCACGCCTAACACACACGCCTGTTGTTAATTCTGCCTGGTAACCAATCCCACCTCTCATTTTAAATATGCAAAACCCAGACCCCCACCACCGCTGTGAACACCCTCCCCATCTGTCTCATTAGCATGCAATGCTAGGAGCGGCGTGCGCCGATGATGGCTGGAGACCCTCAGGCGGAGTTTCAGGCTAGATTTTAATGGGGCGGTGAGGGTCAACAGGAGAGGAGAGAACAATAAGCGTCTCCAGCTTCCTGTGATAGGCATTTCAACACGAACGGGGGGGGGGGGCACCCCAGGGGGGAACCTGTTGGGGTTTGAATGCAGAAGAAGCTGACCTTCAAAAACAGTGTCAAACTCGATTCCCTGTAAAGCTGCACAGTTTCAGGTTGGCTGCCTGGCAGTTAGCAATTAGCTGTAACACTGGCATACAGGCCAACCGCGCTTCAGTAACAATGTTGTGATAATAGGTTAAATACTGGAGGGATGCAGGTGTCCCAGCGGAGATGTTACCATTCTTTTAATGTGGCACTGAGCTGGTAATTGCTGTATGTCTACCTTGCCTCCAATTCCACCAGCTCCCCTGCTTTTCTTACTTCGTTCCTCTTTTTTTTTTTTTTTTTTTTTCACAGGCTACATAATAAGAAAAAAACAGCACTTTTATTTATTTTTCTTTTTGAAGACCTGGCAGCAAGATTTTTCCCTTGTGTACCTGCTACGAAAGACAAGAAAGTAAACCCAGGATTGTATTTATCTGTTTATTACTTTCAACACCTTTCAAGCTTTATTTATAGACAGACTTGAATATGTATGCAAACTCTCCCTCACTGTACACCCGATGCGTTTATTTTAAAAATTATATATTTTTATATTCTCACCTGGAAATACTATTTCTCAGGGAGTTTTCCCCATGAAGTAAAATAAATGAACATAAGAGAACACTGAATTTGAACTTTTAACTGCTACTGTGACCTTCTGCTGTACCGTACATAAAAAGCACATAGACGAAAGGGCTCTTTGACTTAAAGTATGCGTAACTTTGCCTTCTAATCAGGTTGGATAAAGTAGTCTGAATAGTTTTGAACGTGTACCTAAAGGCTACTACTGAGACATTGATTGTAAAACGTTTCTCCCTTTGGTTTGGTTTATAGATACTGATATTAAAAATTAAAAAAAAAAACAACACGGGAAAAAAAAAGCAGGTTACCACAGTGAGATCATCATTGTGCTTCCAAGGATCAATAAAGAAACGGTACAGCTGCGAGCAAACCAACAAGATCAATTTACATTCTGGATTCAACACAAAAGCATAATAGAGGTAAAAATAGTTCAGATCCATAAATGTACAATGAATAGACAACCTGATGTGAGTCTCTGATGTGAATTTAAGTTACAGCCTATAAAAATATGAGATCCTTCTCAAACTCAAAGGACACTCAGAGAGCATACACCTCCGTATTGATAGCTCACTTTTCTTTGCTTCTATACAGGTGGACTATTACCCAGGACTGTTCTGTCAAAATATGGTTGTGTGCAGCTGACATTTCTCAATCATCATGACCCGCTAGAAACATGGGGGGGTGTCTGCAGAGAGTCTTTTGGGGCCTGTGTCATCTGGTTGTCATCATTATTATTTTGTGTAATTTTTCTGTGCGTCAGGCTTTGGGGCTACGACCCGGAGCCAAAAACAGCATGCAGAGTGGAGAGTCAGACTATTGGCTTAAAAAGTAGGGGCCAGGTTACATCACCCTCTGTGTGTCATGGATATGGAAAGAGCATGTGTGTGTGTGTGTGTGTGTGTGTGTGTGTGTGTTTGTGTGTGTGTGTGGAAAATGGTTAGATTCTCCCCTCCACATTTGCATATGAGTCACTTTTTACGTTAGTTTAGATTCTTACCTCAGTCACATGACTACCTTCTTAAAGGGGTTGCTCCGGTTGCTCTGTTTCAACCAACCAACCGGCCAACCAACCAATCAGGAACTCTTGCCCACTTTCTCCTCACCATTAATCATTGAGGGGTGTCCACCATGTAAGATGGGTGACTAAACCTATGTGATATCCAGACTGTCTAGAATGCCTCTAGTTTAACAGGCTCTGTAGTGATATTAGAAGAAGAGAAGAAAGTCTGACGTGGGAGAAAAACCCTATTGTAATGCTGCACACAGCAAACGTATGAACAAAACCAATAAACAGCGGCCCCAAGGCGTTCTGACCCAAACTGGACCTCAAACCATCATGCCCAAAAGCTACAAGCTGCTATGGTGTCTCAACAAGACACACATTAACCTTTCCTCCATTATTTTTTTGAGGAGATCACCCACTTTGAAGTGCTTCCATTTAACCTTCATTTAACTTTTGTGTCATGCACTCCCAGGCGCCCCACTTTGACAGCAGAAGCCTTTAGAAGTCAGAAAAGGCCTGCGGCTATAGATGGCATATCAGCACATCTGTCTGCTCCAGTGCCAGCTTGTGGAGTGAAGAGCTCGCTGCTCGCTCTCCTACGAGGGATCTGCCACTTACTGAACGGATCTCGCTGTAGGAAAGACGTTTTCCTGATCGTAGACCAACAGTAAGTCTGATTTGTATCTGACATTAGTCAGTATAGAACCAGCAACATGCAATAATATAGACATGTTCAAAGATATATGAGCAATAGATGACATTGTGGTTATATCTATTCATGATCTAAATCCCTCCTACAAATTAAATCTACTGGATTTCCATTAAAATCTGTGAGAGGGAGGGAGGGGAGCGAGGAATGTTGAGGATCATCCATTGAGTATTTGGGTGGAGGGCTTGGCCGGACTGTCATCTTTAAATTCTGAGTTTCACATAAACCACATAAAGGCCTTTTAAACTGCTACTTGTTGGCCAGGTACACTTTTCTTGATATCAAAATAAAAATAAAACATAAATAAACTATTTAGTTGTTAAGGTTATCTGTTGTATCTGTCATTGGCTGTAGGCCACCAACTAATTTTATTCATAGTTGCTCTCTGATTATTCTGAGAGGATAAATTCCTGCTTTTTGGCCCTGAATATGTTTAACCTTCCTGTAACAACAGAAGAAATCACAGGTGCACTATTTTGTGATTAAGGACTAGGCCAGAAGAACTAAAACAGATCAAAAACACCAGGAACGTGGAAAAAAAAAGTAACTTCTGACACCAACAGAAAGCTAGAAGTACAACAGCAGCCGTTCAAACATTCCTAATCAATCATAACAGTCATTTTCAGAACTTTCTTGTTTCCTACAAAGGCCCGAAGGCTTTCTCGTTCTTCATATCCAGTTCAAGCATGTCTCAGTTCAATGTTAGCCTTAATTATACATAAGTTCATTAAATTGCAAAAGTGTTGTGAGATCGTAAAGAGATGCAGTTAGTTTTCTTTATATAATTCATTCAACAAAACGTTCTCATGTAGTTATGTTATGTATTATAGTGCAAATAATTGAAATGGAAGTAAAGTAATCATCCAAGTGTTCATGAAAGATATTCAAATGTTTGAATATGTTCATAAATCATATGTGGGCGGCAGTGTGGCTCAGTGGTAAAGCGGGCGGTAGAGCGGGTCGTCCTATGATTTAAGATCGGCGGTTCGATTCCCGCTCCCGCCCCCCCAAAAATACCCGGAGGTGAGCTAACAGTGGGAGGTGTCAGCTCATCTCCGGAGCACTGCCGAGGCACCCTTGAGCAAGGTGCCGTCCCCTTTACAAATTGCTCATTTGAGGCGCACCAAGAAGGAGCTGCCTGCCACTCTACCTCCCCTGCATGCCTACAGGCCCCTTTGTGTGTGTGTGTGATACAGGGGCCTGTACTCACAAATATGTATGCATGCGTTTGTAATCAGTAGCTAGAGTGTGCTGTCTTAATTTCCCTTCGGGGATCAAACCAGTATATAAAATTAAATTAAAAAAAAAAAAATCACATGTTCCAGGTTCTGCAACTTCTTCCCATCCCCAAAAAACATGGCATGTAGGTGAATTAGTGACTCTAAAGAGATCAGACCTGTCTTCCAAATTTAGCTGAGATGGTGTCCAGCTCCTCACGGCCAAACACAGAATGTATGGTACAGAAAACGAATGAATGAATGACAGAAAGTCCTGAGATCGAGTGGTAGGTGACTGTCTTTGACCCAGTGGGGCTCCCATCCTGTGTGAAATCAAACACTTGTCACCGATCCCTTTCTGAATCTAACCATACAGTTTCTATGCCTTCACTTAACAACAGTTTCATGTTGAGTGCACGTTAGAAAGCATCTGGATGAGGCGCTCTAGGATGTGACAAAGTGTCAGGATGTGATGAGCTGAGAGGAAGCAAGACGCGTGGGAGACACGAGCAGCGGGAGGTGAGGAATCTCAAACCCAGAGAGCAAAGGACGATGTCACACTTACATTAATAAAAAAATAAAAAAACTTCATGAACATTTATTTCTATGCCTGCTGCTGCATTTCTCTCATGTCTGTTTTGTGAAAAACACCAGCAGTTTTACTTTTCATATAATGTTATTCATGTTTCTGAACAAATGTAGAATATGAATAGGAATAATAGATGGAAACTGAAACTGCTGGAGATCCTGAACAACCCAAATAACTCTTAGACATTTATTTATATATTTACTTATATGTGCGTATGTCTCCATGATATTTATAATTTTATAAGGCTGGTAATTGCTCAGTGTGTCAGTATGAGTCACCACAGATGGCAAACGTCTTTAAATAATCTGACTGTAGAAAATCAGCTGGGATTTTGAGACTGCAGATTTTCCATCTAATTGCAGTTTTTATAGCTCTGTAATAAACTTATTAACCAAACAAGTCTTCAAACGGAACGCTTTGATTCGGGTTACACAAGCGTGACTGCTGCTGCATGCAACGTTGTGTGGCGCTGGAGGGAATAATGAGTCCAGAAAGAAAAATCGTTTTTGAGCATCTGAGGTTGTGACAGTGTTTCTGGGGCTTTAGCAAAGATGAAGTCAGACAGTGAAGATCTGCTTTAGAGCTTTGATCTGGCCGGCCCACTTAACTTCTGATGACACTGCACCTAGAGAGGGCAGCAGGAACGTGACGCTTTCCCATCTGAATCTCACCTCATATGCCCTCAATATTAACCCCACATGGAGAAATGTAGGGTGTTCGCTCTCTAAAGAAGCAAACATAAAACTGTTTTACCAATCAAAATTTAGCAAACTCATCTCTTGCAAAGGCAGATGCATCTTTGCGAATGCCAATTTGGTACATTTAGAGGATTTACTGAGTGTTTTGCATGACCGTGTGGTGAAAAAAAGCTGCATGCTGCATATAGAGGGCACTCTTAGCTCGGTTTTCTCTGCAGTCCCACCATGTAATACCACTGGGAAGTTATTTATAGAGGCTGGCTTCAAAGGAGGAGCGAGAACAAGTTTTATTGAGGTGATTTTGCTTTTGTGTGAGACAGAAAGGACAGCTAGATGTCTTTTGTCTTCAACTTTATAGACTGTCTCCACATTACCTAATTGCTATCATTTAGGAAAAGAAAATTATAACTAATTAAAGTCTGATGTGTCTGTTGCACTGGCAGCAGTAATTTTTTCAAACGAAAGTACAATCTGATGATGGATTCTTGTTTGACTGCGGATGATGTGCTTTAGATGAGGAAACCCCATAATGTGGTGCCGTCACCCAGATTCTCTCTGGCTTTATTGACAGTGAGTGGGAGGCCACAATTGTGGACTCCTGTCAGTGCTGAGGGTGAATTTTCTGGATTATTTGCTGCACAACTGTCAGGCTGGCGATGAAATAAGTCAGAGGAGTAAAACCCAACAAACAAGCAAATAAACCCTTGAGAATCAATCATTGTCTGGAGCAGAATTCCAGTTATTTATCAAGATATGGATAATCAGTTTAGGAGACATCTGTTCATAGTTTCTCATAAAATTCAGCATCTATAAATAATCACATTTTATTTTAGACAACAGCACACAAACTGAGAAAAAAACCTGAGTTTATGTCTCAAAACCATCCTGTGCTCAGGTACACGTCCTTGTTTTGTCCTCAATGTGTTGTTTCCGCTTCACAAAACAATGACCAACTTGAAGAACTAACTGTCTGTACATGAAACAAGCTTATCTTAAAGGGATGGCTCAGGTTTCTGAAGTGAGGTTGAGCCACTTATCTGTTGCCACATTGCCAGTGTGCTAGTAACTTCAAATGACAGTCATCACATCCTCAGTTTAGGGAAGAACTGTTGTTCCACCACACAGTAGGTAGCAAAAGCAAAGAAGTGCTGTGGATGTGGGCGGCTGCAGAAAAAGAACAAAACATCGTACATTTAATAATAATAATTCCACTGCAGGACTTCTGAAACCAATTTTTTTTTTGTAAGTCATCTGATGAATATTCATTTTTCTTTTAGTTGCATTTTGTGTCTCCACCAAATCCTGAGAGGAGAAACTGGTGAACACTGAGCATGTACAGTGGGATTCTGGAGCTTGTTCACTGAGAAACAGTTACTGGCTTTGGCCTCAAAAGGCGGATATGAGCGATGAGCATGAAATCATTCGCATGACTAAAGCAGATATTTTGAACAATCTGAATCATTTCATCACAGATTTTAACTTTTTATCTGATATTCAACCCTAAATACATGTCAGAAAGCAGACAGAAAATAAAAATGTTTGTTTACTGTGATAATTTAACCAATTATTTAAATTAATTGCATTCTTAAAGAAAACTATAAAAATAGCCTGGAGACAAATTTGTAATGATATAATACGACAATCTTCGTGTTGGAAGATAGTTAAACAGAACAAGGAGGAGATATCATGACTCACAATGAAAACTGAAGCAAGCAAAGAGCAGGGCAAACAAGGAAACAAGGACTCCACAAACACACATTTCAGCATCAAGTACCGACTAACATCATTAACGAGAAAACGATTTTACGGTTGTGATTTCACAGATGTTACTGTGCAAATTCTATCATCACTGTACTACAGAGGCATTTTTAGTTAACCTTTGTTTAGCCCGGTGAGAAATTCAATTTAGGCTTTTCAAATAAATGAAATCAGGCAAGTGGACAGAAGCTAAATTTATTGGAACGTCTAAAATATCAAGAATAAGTAGAAAACACAAACACTTGATCTGCTGCCAAAAGTGAACAAAATTCAGGCAGCAGTTTGATGTTAAGTGCAATCAGACTGCTGAAACACTGACTAAAATGGTGCAGGTTGCAGCGTTTCTGATGCTTCCCATGCTCATCTCTGTCTGTATCTCACCAGCACATTTAACAGTCAGTTTTTGCTATAATTCATGAGTCAACTGTTTTACGTAGCCCTAAAAACATACTGATGCCGACATCCGCTGTTATTTCCACTCAGGTTGTGTCCTGTGCATGCAAATTGAAAGAGCTGTTCAACATTCAGAATACGCACAAACACTAAAGACAGCCTGAGCTGAATTCTGATCTGGATCGTATCTGTGTTTGTATCCTATAATTACGTTCGTCCAGCCTTAAGTCACGATGGGAAGTTTGAATGCGCAAGAAGAGTTCACTTCAGGCTGCTGGCACATCTCTGGTTCTTACCATGTAACTCCTCTCTACCTCTCAGCTCACTAAAAACCCATCTAGCTCCACTTAACGTCACGTCACATCATCATATAATGATTCCTGACCGTATAGTTTTAGCAGGAATTCAAGATGTTTCCTACTGACAGCTCCCATGAGTCTTTTTGAAATGCAAACACGGCTTTAGGCAGAATGGCACGCAAAGTGCTTAAACCGCAGTCAGTTTTTTCGATGGGCCCGCCTCGTGACCTATCTCACTGCAGGCAGCTATACTTAGGCCTGTCCTGGGTAGGGGGCAAGGTTACCCAGAATTGAAGCAGCAGCAGGTTGAATCTTTCATGCCATGGTGTGAGGGCTAAAGGTCACCACTCTGTGCACTATATCAACCCATGGATGAACAAACACATCCTCTCTTCCTGTGTGAAGTGGAACTGCACCGGAACTCAGGTAATTCATAACACCTGATGTTGATGTTTCTAATGCATCTGGACATACTAATATTTCCTCATTATTTTACGTTAAATTATACAGTAAGACTGAAATGCTGGACCGTATGGGTGTGGTTTTAATAAATAAACCTTCTATTATTCCATCTATATGCACGTTTTGATCGACACAGAAATCAGAAATCAGTGCAAGCCTGTTGAACAAAAAACCTTAAACTATTGCAGAAGAGTCAATACTCCCTGCAAACACTCTATTAATTACAGCTAATGGCACATTACGTATAGACATGAAGGCGCCACTGCCACCAACTGGAGCGGATGAGCAATTACATAATTTACACTGCAACGTCAATTAAAAAGCAAACAGTAGTATCGCTGTGCATGTTCCCCAGGGTCACATGCATCATGCCTCCCTTGGAGGGCTTGCCCCTCATTATCTGAAAATCACTGCCTCGCTGCCACACACACACACACACACACACACACACACACACACACACACACACACACACACACACACACACACACACACACACACACACACACACACACGTTTGTTTTATTTTTTTATGTTGACGAAATCTTGGTTTTTGCATGGCGTTATATTACTAAGCTGTAATTTTGATCTTGAACTTTTATTTATTTGTTTCATTCATTTGTCTTACTGTTTATTTGCATTCACTATCTGGCAAATAAAAAACAGCAGCACATCTTTATGTATTACATTTTTGTTTTCTTTTATTCAGCACATTAAAAGGCACAGCTACATTATATGATTGATACGTGTGAACAGGTTGGTAATGTTGGAACATTACGGAAACAATCCAAACTTGAATTCTAAAAATTCAAAAGCACCACTACTTAACAAAGTTATCAATCAATCAATCAATCAATCAATCAATCAATCAATCAATCAATCAATCAATCAATCAATCAATCAATCAATCAATCAATCAATCAATCAAACTTTATTTATATAGTGCTTAATCACATCGGCAGACATTTCAAAGCACTGTAACAGACAGAAAACCAAAAGAACCTTACAGAACAAGCATAAGCGACCGTGGCGGGGGAGAAACTCGTTCATTGAGGAAGAAACTCCGGACAGGACCCAGACTCTGGAGGGCGGTCATCCACCTTGATCGGTTGGGTGAAAAAGAAATAAGCTGGGGATAGAGACAGGGCAAGGAAAAGAGAGAGAGTGGCAGATAGGCCAGATTGAATTTCCAGTCCATATTATGCTGTTGTCGCCGAAGTGGGGGCTGGATTTTCAGGCTGCCGCCACCAATGTTAAAACATCGGTAGTTTGGAGGAGCTAGAATACACAGTTTGTGAGAAAATTCTCTGGAAGACAGTGACTAAAGACAGGAAGAAAATCGGAGCTGTGACAAGACATACACCTTCACACACTTCGTCTTCGTCTTCGTCACATTATAGAAACACTGTGTTTGCCTTCTCCAATGTCAGCAATGGTCATAAACCATGAGGTGTGAAAAAATTCCAATATAAGTGGAATCTGTAAGCGAGCAGTCTTGACACCTAGCAGCTAGGTTAAGGCTTTGGGGAGGGTAGCGCCATCAATCCTCTCAAAGACAATTGGATTTGTAATTTCAGCATACCTATTTGCTTATCATCAACCCCTAACTGGAAGAACTGGAAGCCATTCCCTGTAGTGAACACCCCTCTATTGATTACATAAAGAACAATGGGGCATAACATTCATCATTTTCAAAGTGTTGCCCAAACTACACCACAGATCACTTCTCCTCCTGCTGTTGCCGCGCTGCATCTCCCAGCTTTCCTTCCTCACAGTGGAGTGAGTGCAGTGCTGCTGCTTCACAAGGCCAGGGAGCATTAATAATTTCCCCTCATCAAGATCGCAGCGTCCTTGTGCGGCTGATATACAGTTGAAGCATTTGAACTAAGCTGCTCTATAACAGGTGTACCCAAACTTTTTCCCTTGGAGGGCAAAAAAAAAGAAATTTAATGCTGGCCTGCAGAATAAAAGCAAGGACTAGTTTTATTGTACTAACGTTGTATGAGGATTCAGAATGAATCAAGGATCCCTAATTCCCTTGATTGACTGACTTCCTGTGTTTCTCTGCCATGCTGAAATTATAAAAAAATTTAGGGAAAGCTCAGACAGGAAGATCTCTTTGGTCATGTCCTCTTATCCAATCACATTCTTCTGTTAGCCAATCACTTGCAAGGTTTCAAACTTCAAATATACTCTCTCTCTCCCTTTGTCACTCTTTGTAATCCACCTCCATCCCTTCAACCAACTCAACCCAGGCTGCCAGACCACCTCCAACTGAATTCTCCCATTAAAAGTTCCTTTCAGGAAGACATCCTGACATCCAGCTCCTCTCCTCAGCACCAGCAGGGTCTAAGCTCTGTGGAGGAACCTAATCCATCAGATTGCCTTGGTGATCCTCTTCCTGCTGGGTTAAGCACCAAAGACTGTACCTCTGTTTCACTATAAATTTAATTACTGTAATTGCCTCATTCCATTTTTTTTGGTAGTCTCTCCTGATTAAAATGATTAACAATTAAAAATATTTGAAGAGCATCTTTACATTACAAATTATTATAGTTCTACTCTATTGGTTTGGTCGAAAGTCTTGAAGTGCTCATCTTTCACTCACAGCTCTACTTTGGACAGCCTTGTTCTAAAACCATAGTCTTATTTGTAGCCTTTAGAATGAACACCAACCAATCACTCCAGCTACTCTTGTCACTAGTAGGACTAGTGAGAAGAGCATTAGCATGCTCATGGTTGCAAATTTTAATTTTAGTTAACGGTCCTTGTCTTAGTTCAAATTACTTCTAATATTGCATTTATCTCACTGCACATATGACAATAGCCTTCATGAGCTGCATTTATTTAAATGCACTGGTCACTTAATCATTGGCACCCATTGGCAAAACAGTAAGCACCTAACTCTAACTGCTGTTTCGCTATTTTGTATACTGACAGCTGATAAATACAATAATTTGCTGATACACCAAGCAAATAATGTTGTTTGAATAAGTTTGCTTACAAATGTAAAAATGTTGTTTTTTTCCCCCCCACCTTTTCACCACTGGGCTTTGCAGCAGCTGGTTTAATATATTGTTTAATAGGTTTCTGTCTTTGCTGCGGTGAGTCTGATGATTTTTTTCAAGGTCAGTTGCGTTTTGTTCTCCCTCACCGATCATCATCTTACCGTGCAGATAGACAGGCTAGCAAAGCAACAGAAAATAGCAAGCTGATACCTCTGCTGTCTCTTTCTGTCTTGCCATAGAGTTACACCTCTCTTGAGAGTCTCCCGCTTAACTGAGGAGGCAGTGTAGCGTGCATAAAAGGCTTGTTAATCAGTAGTTAATCAACTGGTAGATCTCAATAATGCTGTGCAGAGTTAACAAGCATTAGAAATGTCACCTGACCTGACATGACACTCCAATGCTGCGGAAGTATTTTTGTTCCCGACAGGAACAAAACATTCACCGCTAATTTAACTGAGATATTAATTTTTCAGTGAACATTTCGTTCCTGTTCGTTTGTTTTGTTGAATAAAAAAAGCGGCTGTTTTGCTGATGGAATGCATGCAAATCATCATTTTCATTAATTTTCTTCTAAATAAAACCATCCAAACAATCTTTTTTTTTTTTTTTAATGTCTGCACTTTTTTTATGGTGCTGTAAAACTACTTCAACTTTAGGATGTGCTGCTATTGTATGCAGTATATTCAAGCTCTGCTGCCTACTGCATAGCTGCAGCGACGGCGTGGTAAATACAGCGTGACCACAGACCGTGGCAGGGAGTCTTGTTAGGCCGTAGCCCGCAGACGTGAGACAAACTCAAAGGACAGGCAACACGGAGGGTGAAAGCAGCAAGAAGACATTTAATATATGCTGTTTGAAAGTCGTCTCACTCATCCCTTGGAATGAGTCTCCTTTTGTTGTGGCAGAACTTGATGTGTCCACGGGCCAGAATAACATTACACTACAAACAGGTTCCCTGAAGCGAGCCAAAGCAGAGGTCTCACTGTTACTATCACTATTCCTCAGAAAATCTTTCTCACTTCTGAAAACCTCTCGCTCTGTGTGCAGCATGGAAACACACTTTCCGTCCTCTTTAACTGCCAATTTCCATCTCACTGAAAAATGTTTACTTTGCACGATAGTTTCCTCTACTCTGCCCTGTCTTCCCCACGTCCCATCCTCCTCGACAAACACTCTGTAGAGCAACTATCCTCTTATTATATCTCATGAATAATTTAGGGGAAAAGTGCTTTGTTTCCCACACACAATTGTTGCTGTGCAGCTGTGCAATAAATCATCTTTCCGAGCTGATTCATGCTAATGCTGTGCTCGTGTTCGAGCGAGATTTGTGTCTGAACAAAGTTAAGAGGCATCTACACTTCCCTAAGTATAATCTGTTGGATTACTTTATCTCACAAACAAACAGATCTAATATACTATATAATGTGCTTGCCCCGTGAGTCAATGATACACAATAACATTCAAGCACAGAGATTATATGCACGATGATCAAGGCATGAGGTTTACTGTAATAAAGTTCATTTATTGGCCATTTTCTGGTAAAATTGGGTTCTTCTTATCTGTACATACTCTATCTATATCACAACTGTCATTCCATACCTTAATCACTACTGATTGATGATCCGTGCACGTATGCATAACCTCCACATTACATTCAGCGTGAATCTTTTCCTCCTCCACATCTGCCACAGTCCTCCTTCCTGTGACTGCACGTGTCTGTAAAGGCCTAAAACCTGAGACCCGTTTCTCTGTTCAATCTGCACGGCTCTGCCACGAATCAACAGCCCTGCTGAGATCTAAAAAATCACAAACTGGAGTTGTAGAAGTGTGTCAGTTCAGTCGAGGCTTTTCCATGGTATGTTAATCAGAACAGATAGCTCACAGTTCATTTCTGTTCTGCCGAGATCATTGTAATTGAACAGCCATACACAGGTGCTGCCACGCATGTGGGGCTATTTTCTTTTTAACTACAATTTATTTTACTAAAGTGCTTATGAAGCTATGCAATCATTATTATTTTTGCTGTATTTGCTTCTTTGTCTTTGATAAAGCATTTATGTTTATGGGTAAAGACGGTTTCGTATTTGTGCAAAACAACTAATGTGTAAAGAGTCTGCGGAGCTCAGCTGTGGGCAGCAGTTATGCCCTTGACGAGCTTCAGGCAACAGATTTCCACACAACTGGAAAAGGCCACTGAGGGTGGCCCCAGCAGGGTGGTTGAACATGTGGTGTAAAAGAACAGCTGGTAATAACATGCTAAATGCATACATTAGCCAGGTGGATACGCTCAACCTGAACAGAAATTAAAAAATAGAAGGACAAAAATATGTTGATTTAACTTGATTTTCTTTTTGCATTTATCCAAGGAAAGGTTTTAGCTGCCTAAAATTTCATGTCTTTATCAGGATTATGTTATTTTCCTCTTCTAATGTTAGTCAGTGTGTTCCAGGGAGTCAGTGACTAAAACAAGTTTTTAAAAATGGCAAGGATTGAAGTCAGATGAATCTCATCCATTTGATTTATGACAAATATTTGTTCAAATTCATAGATGGCACTAACCATTGTGTATTAATTATAAATCTTTGTACAGTCTTTTAGCTAATTAATGTTGCTCTTATGTGCATCTTTCCATCTCCCATTTAATCAGTGTCTGTCTCTGAAGTGCCATCAGCCACCACCACCAAGACTGTAGGGACTCCAATGGGAGATTTTATTATTTTATCCCCTTCTAAAGTCAACGTTGCTATGTTTAAGGTTCCAACTTCATACTAAAAATATATTTCCAAGCGCACTCCCTTTCCAAACAAACATTTATCAGGTTGATTCCAAAAAATACTAATTAATTTTAATGAATTCCATTCAGTGGTTGATGAGTCATATTTCAGTCTATTTCAAACATTGCGAGTGCCTCCTTACCAGATGTCAGTTGGCATCACTGCTTCTGATCGCTCCTAACTTGAAGATCATAGACTCAAAACGGTGTTGTTCTAAATCTTGTTAAGTGCCGTTCATTGTCTGTGTGGAATAATGATATGAACAAACAAAAGGATATATTTTAAGAACTGAAAATTTGTGCACTCAACCGGATGTTTTTAATGATGTCTGGACATGCAGACCTATTGTCTTCACACATCTTATTAAGGAGCAGTAAAAACTGCTTAAAGCTAAATGAGTCAGGTTGATTGAATGTTTTCCATTGTTTGTTTGAAGACACTGTTCCTTAAGACTGAAGACACATATAAAAACTGTACGTGGAGAACGTGACACCCAGACACGATAGTGTCAATAAGGTCATTGGTTACTGTTCAGACTTCGGTCTGGGGGTTTTCAGTGTAGGAGGATAAACGGTCAGCTGGTCCATTAATGGTGCAGCGTTTTGCGATCTGATGGAGTCATGACTTAACAAGACAAATTGACATCGCACTCAATGAACAGGTAGCTCTGTCTCAGGAATCTGTGAGGCTAATGAAAGGGAATGAGGCCTGCTTTGATTTTCTGCTCATGTATTTTCATTTTATACCGTATTGGTTTTGTGTAGTCGGTTTGATTCTGTGTCTTTTCAAGCGAGTCGGCCTCTTAGAATGTTGTTCACACAATCTGTTTGGGTGTTGTTTCTCTCTTGTGGAAAAAAAAAAAAATGAGTAAAACTTTCTAGTCAGTCTCAGAAAATGTTTCTGAGAGAAGGAAGGTGCAGCTTTCATGGAGTGAGTGGTTCATTTTGCTCTGATGATTAAGTCAGCAAAACAAAGCTGAGACACCGGCTGTACCAGAGGAGGGGCTTGCTCTGTGTTTGGTTGATAAAAACACACAATCAGCTTTAAAGGCTCTTTAAGAAAACAAATCAAAACTTCTTTTTTTCCCCCACTATGTGACTGATTAAATGTCACATAAGATGACCTATGGCAGTAAAAAGTCCTCTGAATAAGGACTGAACTGAACTGCAATAAAATAACACCAGACAAGACAACTATTATGTGTGACAGCAAGGACTTTGGCCATTGTGCATCAATAATCTATATATTAGAGCAGTTTAATTATTTTATTAACTTTAAAGTCCTTTAATGGTTTTTGTTTGTCGTTTTGTGTCTAATCGGACACGTCTGTCTAATTGAGGTACGAAATATAAAAAAATACACACAGTATTCCATGTCCATACCGATGATACTGAGATTGTTTTTGCAGCACAATAACAAGTGTTATTGTGCCAGTTTGTTCATTTGACGTCTTTTCAACAGCTAGCGCAAACACAAGAGCTGTCTCACTAGGACACTATTTTTCCCCAAATTTTTCAGCTACGTCTTTCAGCTACTGGTTTGGCCTTGAAGGAAATGCTTCAGTGTGACATTTCAATTGCTTCAAATTCTGTGGAAGGTCTGCATCTGACTTGTGTCCTTGGTAGCAACTGACAGCAAGCCTGACAAATATGTCTTTATATCGCCTGTTCCTAAGAAGAAAAGAAGTAATAGATATTTAACTTAGAATCGGTCTTTGCCATTCTGAATTTTAATCTTTAGCTGAAATGCAGGCAAATGTTGACCTTCCATCATCCTCACTTACAGCCAGAAATGCACAGTATTTTAAAAAAAAAAAAAAATCAGTCTTTTGTAAATTGAGGTATAGTAAAGAATCACGGATACATGCAGTGTAATTTCCAAGATGGAGAAATCATCCTGGGCTCAAATGGAAGCTTATGAAATGTTTCTATATGCAAATGAGGCATTGGTTTTCACCATTAAGATTTTTTTTAGTCTTCTTTGGGGATGTTGTTAGGGATATTTTAGAATGGAATAGAAGCAAGCCTAAGAGCCATAGTTTCGTTTCAGGATATAACCTGAAAATTTTCACAAGTTCTATAACATTTAATTATAGTACCTTATTACTTCCATATACTGTATATAATTTTTCCCAGAGACATCCCAGGAAAAGGTTTTGGACCATCTGAAATGGAGCAGCTCAAAATTTGGGGCACCTATTTTTTATCATCCTGTGATGATTGTGGACATAGACTGACAGGAAATGCACCCAGTGGTGGGGGGTGGATTCACTTCAGCAGCCTGTTGTAAGAAACACAACACTGAAGATTCTTTAACTTGACTATTTTCATCTTATCCTACTTATGATTCAATATTAACATTTCGCTTCTTTTAAACTATACTTCACCACCTACTATACAGCACTGTGTTTAATTTTAAACTTATAAAATATGTTTTATTCAAGGCAAAGCTGATAAAAATCAAGCTTTCATCACACATCACATTTGCTCTTTTCAAAGTAACTATTCTAATACTTGAAATGAAGCTACCATAAACAATCCAGGATACCCTTTCGTAATAAACTGAACCAATCTCCCCTACAATATCAGATTCAGTTGAAGCGGTGTGCACTGTCCACCTCTTCATCGTCTGCTCAGCTAATTTTATTCTATATTATCCCTGCATTTGCTTCAATAAAATCTTAGGTTGCTCATATGTGAGTGCATTTTACCATATGATCATTTCCTTAAACAAAACCTTTAGTACAAATTCTTGTTACAAGACCAGTTAAATGAAATTTTAATATAAAAATGCCCTTGATTATTACTTTTATCTGTTATCTATCTTACTGTGATGTTGTTCAACCCCTGGCCTGTGGCTGAAGGATGAGTATTGTTCTATAATCTGTTCTCCTCCCCCCAGTATCTGCTGTCCACTACAGATGATAACCTTTCTGTTGGGCAGGTGGAGGGTTGCAGCTTCATTATCTCTGTGTCACATTAAGGCTCATCCTCTGGAGCCTTTGGAGAGCCTGCTGGGGTGACCCGGGCTCCGTGGTTCCACCTGCCACCGATATAAGAACACACAGGCACAGATGCACCAAAGTACACACCTACAAAGACGCTCACAAGTTCACACCTACCCCAGTATAAATAAAAACACAGCATACGTAGAGTTGCTGACTGTGAACACATTCACACACACACTCAAACTGACATAAATTGCACACATAGTCAACTTGTAACCTGTCCTATTTGTCCTCTCTCATTTTTCCTTTTCAGATACTGTACTATCATTCTCTCTCTCTCTTTCTCTCTCTCTCTCTCTCTTTCTCTCTCTCTCTCTCTCTCTCTCTCTCTCTCTCTCTCTCTCTCTCTCTCTCTCTCACACACACACACACACACACACACACAAACAAACGCTGCGCCACTCTCCCCGGCACTGACAAGATACATGATGAACGCATCTACAGTGATTTATAATAACTCACTCCAGAGTGATGCCATTGCAGAGGAGGAAATTGAACAAACAGCCCGTGTTATCTGTCACCAGATGACCCAGTTCAAGTTCAACAAGCTGCCTGTCAAGTACAATTGACTGCACAACTGATATATTAGACCTTAATGGCAGCAGAAAAAAGCAGCTCTTAACGATTGCCTTTGCTGGGCATGTGAAGGTCCTATGGAGGGGTGGATCGCAGAAAGGGAAACAAATGATTTCCTGAAACAGCATCTTCCCTTCCAAATAAATAAATAAATCCACGTGATAGTGTTGCTGGTACGGAATCCTGACAGGGTTTGATGGTAAGTTAGATCTGAGGGGGCAGGAGGGCGGCTGATCATGTGGTGCTCTTTGCAGATTTTTAAACGTTATAGAGAAAAAGTTGGAGTCACGTCACTAATATGAACCCAATCATTACTCTCCTTAAAGCGCTGAGAGAAATATTTATCTCTCTCCTTCGCTGTTAAAAGCTCCCTCCGCGTTCACCTGCCAGGTGCTGCGTCTGTCTGCTGCAGCTGAAAATAGCTGCTGGAGAAAATAAGGTGGATGAGACATTAAGGTTAAGGATGTAGCATCAAACCCAAGTATTTAAGGAGTCTGCAGAGAGAGATGAGAACTCATTGTGACTGCACCCCGTGTGTACCACATTTCTTAACATTTCTTTATCCATTGATAAAAGTTTTCGATTCAGCAAGTTTTAATGTTTTAGAAATGATTTGGAAAAGGTTTATGCAGGGAATGCATTTCTCCAGTAAGGCTGTGTCAAATATACTGAATTCCCAGGTAAGCCAGGATGATTTATTCATATATTACCAATTCCTGGGGCCACCGCTCTCCAACATGAACAAATAAAATACATAAACTACAGCTGGGTCATCAACCAAAACCACTGAAACTCACATTTACATAACCTGACTCATGTTGGTAAATTAACACTTTACTCTATGTGCACTGACGTTCACGTTCAGCCATGTGCCTCAGCCCCGTCCAATCAACGCCATTCCCTCAAGATGAACATGCCTGCAAAGCAGGACGGACGGTGAGAGCAAACTAAAGATGAGCACCCACCCCCCCTCTGACAATCCATATGTAGTCAACATGAGAGCGCATGCTGCAGTATATCAAGCAGCACCGAGCCCTGTACAGATCGAAGAGCATCTGAGTGTATTGTACAGAACAGAAATAGAACATATAAAGCAGTAGACTTAAGAACCACATGCACAATATATACTGTATATATATATATATATATATATATATATATATATATATATATATATATATATATATATATATATATATATATATATATATATATATATATATATATATATATATATATATACACACATACACGTAAATAAAAGATTTGACATAAAGCAGATGGATGGCCAATAAAAGATTAAAAGACTACAGTCTTAAATTTCAAACAAGTGGTATAAGAAATAAAAAATGGAAGGTCATAAAAAACATTAAACCAATGAGCACAGTTCAAATATATAATGACAATAAGATTAAAATACTATAAATAATAGAGTGAAATATTCAGAGCTGCTCTAAAAATGACCCTCTGGCCATTTTTCATTATGATGTGTGCCATGATGGGGAATTGAATTTCTTACCGTTACTGGTAGTTCCTTTGTATTCAAAGTTTTCTGTTCTTTCTGCTCTCTAACCTACAAACACCACAGTTTATTTATGAGCATCTAAGGTCCTGAGCCGTGACAGAAGTTTTGATTTACGTGACAAAAATGTTATGTTGGGTAGCGGCGCTCTCAAATCAGAAATGGCTGGGTTAAATGCACAGCTGCCATGTTTTACAGGAAGAAATTACATTTTTAAAATTTCCACTCCTATAATGGGAATGATTTTGCTTCAGGTCATGTCACAACAATCCTTCATGTTCATGTGGAATGAATAGCCAGCTCGAGAAAGGACAGCAGTAAAAACAAAGCCGAAGAAGCTTGTGGAGCATATGTGGCAGCATATGGTCCAGAAAGGAGTTCGAAGTCTGATGAACCATCAGACAATTTAACT